>NC_069499.1:825926666-826206666 GCF_027579735.1 Bombina bombina
GTACAGGCTTTGGTTCGTATCAAGCCTGTCATTAAGTCAATCTCTCCTCCTTGGAGTCTTAATTTGGTTCTGAGGGCTTTACAGGCTCCTCCGTTTGAACCTATGCATTCTCTGGATATTAAATTACTTTCTTGGAAAGTTTTGTTCCTTTTGGCCATCTCTTCTGCTAGAAGAGTTTCTGAGTTATCTGCTCTTTCTTGTGAATCTCCTTTTCTGATTTTTCATCAGGATAAGGCGGTGTTGCAGACTTCATTTCAATTTTTACCTAAGGTTGTGAATTCTAACAACATTAGTAGAGAAATTGTTGTCCCTTCATTGTGCCCTGATCCTAAGAATTCAAAGGAGAGATCTTTACATTCTTTGGATGTAGTAAGAGCTTTGAAATATTATGTTGAAGCTACTAAAGATTTTAGAAAGACTTCTAGTCTATTTGTTATCTTTTCTGGTTCCAGGAAAGGTCAGAAAGCTTCTGCCATTTCTTTGGCGTCTTGGTTGAAGTCTTTGATTCATCATGCTTATGTGGAGTCGAGTAAGTCCCCGCCTCAAAGGATTACGGCTCATTCTACTAGGTCAGTTTCTACTTCCTGGGCTTTTAGGAATGAAGCTTCTGTTGATCAGATTTGCAAAGCAGCAACTTGGTCTTCTTTGCATACTTTTACTAAATTCTACCATTTTGATGTTTTCTCTTCTTCTGAAGCAGTTTTTGGTAGAAAAGTACTTCAGGCAGCTGTTTCAGTTTGATTGTTCTGCTTATGATTTCAGTTTTTTTCATTATTTAGATTAAAACTTTTGATTTGGGTTGTGGATTATTTTTTCAGCGGAATTGGCTGTCTTTATTTTATCCCTCCCTCTCTAGTGACTCTTGCGTGGAAGTTCCACATCTTGGGTATCTGCTATCCCATACGTCACTAGCTCATGGACTCTTGCTAATTACATGAAAGAAAACATAATTTATGTAAGAACTTACCTGATAAATTCATTTCTTTCATATTAGCAAGAGTCCATGAGACCCACCCTTTTTTGTGGTGGTTATGATTTTTTTGTATAAAGCACAATTATTCCAATTCCTTATTTTTGATGCTTTCGCTCCTTTCTTATCACCCCACTTCTTGGCTATTCGTTAAACTGAATTGTGGGTGTGGTGAGGGGTGTATTTATAGGCATTTTGAGGTTTGGGAAACTTTGCCTCTCCTGGTAGGAATGTATATCCCATACGTCACTAGCTCATGGACTCTTGCTAATATGAAAGAAATGAATTTATCAGGTAAGTTCTTACATAAATTATGTTTTTTCATCAACTAATCCCCAGGGGCAAGGTAGGGCCACAGCAGATTGCTGTGGCATGGTGCTGTAGTTTGCTAACCGGTTGTCAGCTTTAGGTTGCTCCGGTTCTGGCATTAAGGGGATAATTGACTTGATATTTGCTGTGCAACCATTACCAAGCATTAAGGTCGTGTGGTTTTCAGAAAGATTGGATCATTTTTGAACATTTAGAAAAAAAGTGTGCACTTTTATTATTTAAAGGCACAGTACCGTTTTTTCTCAAATTGTATTTTTTAGTCTTTAACTGCTGTCTGTATCTGTTTAACATGTCTGAGCCTACAGATAGACGTTGCTCTATGTGTTTAGTAGCCATGGTGGAACCCCCTTTACATTTGTGTTTAAAGTGTGCTAATGTATCTATGCATTTTAAAGATAAC
Source organism: Bombina bombina (assembly GCF_027579735.1). Classification (NCBI taxonomy): domain Eukaryota; kingdom Metazoa; phylum Chordata; class Amphibia; order Anura; family Bombinatoridae; genus Bombina; species Bombina bombina. The sequence continues at coordinate 825,928,367 of NC_069499.1, forward strand.
GATGTTTCACTTAAAAATGTAGCCCAAGATGATTCTTTAACAGAAGGTAATGAGGATAGCCCACCTTCCTCTCCCCATGTGTCGACACCAGTCACGCCCGCGCAAGCGATGCCTAGTACCTCTAGCGCAATGGTCCCTATAACATTACAACAATTGGCAGCAGTCATGGATAATTCCCTTGCGGCATTTTTATCCAAACTGCCAGTTTTTCCTAAAAAGCGTGATAGCTCGGTTTTAAGAACAGGGTATGAGCAATCAGAAGCTTTGTAAGGTTTATCTGTTGTACCCTCACAACATTCTGAAATGACGGTGAGGGATGTGCTGTCCGAGGGAGAAATTTCGGATACAGGAAAGATTTCTCAGCGGGCAGAATCAGATTCCTTAGCGTTTAAATTTAAGCTGGAACACCTCCGCGTACTACTTAAGGAGGTATTAGCTACGTTGGATGATTGCGACCCCATGGTGGTCCCAGAGAAATTGTGTAAAATGGACAGATTCCTAGAAGTCCCTGTATACACTGATGTGTTTCCGATCCCGAAGAGGGTGGCGGACATTGTGGATAGGGAGTGGAAGAGACCAGGTGTACCCTTTGTTCCCCCCCCCCCCCCCTATCTTTAAGAAAATGTTCCCTATAACTGATCCCAGGCGGGACGCATGGCAGACGATCCCTAAGGTAGAGGAGGTAATTTCAACACTTGCCAAGCGCACAACCATACCAATTGAAGACAGTTGTGCTTTCAAAGATCCTATGGATAAAAAATTGGAAGGTTTACTAAAGAAAATATTTGTTCAACAAGGTTTCCTTCTCCAACCTATTGCCTGCATTATTCCTGTGACTACTGCAGCGGCTTTCTGGTTTGAGGCGCTGGAGGAGTCGCTCCAGACAGAGACCTCATATGACGAAATTATGGATAGAATTAAAGCTCTGAAGCTGGCTAATTCTTTTATAACAGATGCCGCTTTGCAATTAGCCAAGTTAGCGGCGAAAAATTCTGGTTTTGCCATCATGGCGCGCAGAGCGCTCTGGCTGAAATCATGGTCGGCCGATGTGTCGTCTAAAACTAAGTTACTGAATATCCCTTTCAAGGGAAATACCCTTTTCGGGCCAGAGTTGAAAGAGATTATTTCGGATATCACTGGCGGAAAGGGCTTGGGCAAGAGATATTCCCGATCCCTGGGCATTAGAGATAGTTGCTCAGGGATATCTTCTAGAATTCAAGGACCTTCCTCCAAGGGGAAGGTTCCACATTTCTCGTCTGTCTTCAGATCAGACAAAGAAAGAGGCGTTCTTATGCTGTGTAGAAGATCTAATCAAAATGGGAGTGATATGTCCAGTTCCAATTACAGAACAAGGACTGGGTTTTTACTCAAACCTGTTTGTGGTTCCCAAAAAGGAAGGAACTTTCAGACCAATCCTGGATCTAAAAATTCTAAACAAGTTCCTCAGAGTTCCATCCTTCAAGATGTAGACCATTCGGACAATCTTACCGATGATCCAGGAAGGTCAATATATGACTACCGTGGATCTAAAGGATGCGTACCTTCATATTCCTATCCACAAAGATCACCATCAGTTCCTAAGGTTCGCTTTTCTGGACAAGCATTACCAGTTCGTGGCCCTTCCCTTCGGGTTGGCCACCGCTCCAAGAATTTTCACAAAAGTGCTAGGGTCCCTTCTAGTGGTTCTAAGACCGCGGGGCATTGCAGTAGCACCCTATCTGGACGACATCTTGATTCAGGCGTCGTCTTTTCCCAGAGCCAAGGCTCATACGGATATTGTTCTGGCTTTTCTAAGGTCTCACGGGTGGAAGGTGAACACCGAAAAAAGTTCTCTGCCCCATTTACAAGGGTTCCCTTCCTGGGAACATTAATAGACTTGGTAGAAATGAAAATATTTCTGAAGGAGGTCAGAAAGTTAAAGCTTCTAAGCACTTGCCGAGCTCTTCATTCAATTCCTCGGCCATCTGTCGCTCAGTGCATGGAGGTAATCGGATTAATGGTAGCAGCAATGTACGTAGTCCCATTTGCTCGAATTCATCTCAGACCACTGCAATTGTGCATGCTCAAACAGTGGAATGGGGATTATGCAGATTTGTCTCCTCAAATCCAACTGGACCAGGAAACCAGAGATTCTCTTCTCTGGTGGTTGTCTCAGGATCACCTGTCTCAGGGAATGTGCTTCCGCAGACCGGAGTGGATCATTGTAACGACCGACACCAGTCTGTTAGGCTGGGGCGCGGTCTGGGGCTCCCTGAAAGCTCAGGGTCTATGGTCTCGGGAAGAGTCTCTTCTCCCGATAAACATTTTGGAGCTGAGAGCGATATTCAATATGCTCCAGGCTTGGCCTCAGCTAGCGGCGGCCAGGTTCATCAGATTTCAGTCGGACAACATCACGACTGTAGCATACATCAATCATCAGGGAGGAACAAAGAGTTCCTTAGCGATGAAGGAAGTAACCAAGATAATCAGGTGGGCGGAGGATCACTCTTGCCACCTATCTGCGATTCACATCCCAGGAGTAGACAACTGGGAAGCGGATTTCCTAAGTCGTCAGACTTTTCACCCGGGGGAGTGGGAACTTCACCCGGAGGTATTTGCTCAGCTGACTCAGCTTTGGGGCATTCCAGAATTGGATCTGATGGCGTCCCGTCAGAACACCAAACTTCCTCTATACGGATCCAGGTCCAGGGACCCCAAGGCGGCTTTGATAGATGCTCTAGTAGCGCCTTGGTCCTTCAATCTGGCCTATGTCTTTCCACCGTTTCCCCTTCTCCCTCGGCTGATAGCCAGAATCAAACAGGAGAAGGCCTTGGTAATTCTGATAGCGGCTGCGTGGCCACGCAGGACTTGGTATGCAGACCTAGTGGATATGTCATCTGTCCCACCATGGACACTGCCAATGAGGCAGGATCTTCTAATACAGGGTCCATTCTTGCATCCAAATCTAGTTTCTCTGCAGCTGACTGCTTGGAGATTGAACGCTTAATTCTATCCAAGCGTGGGTTCTCTGAATCAGTCATAGATACTCTGATCCAAGCTAGGAAACCTGTCACCAGGAAAATGTATCATAAGATATGGCGGAAATATCTTTGTTGGTGTGAATCTAAGGGTTACTCGTGGAGTAAGATTAGGATTCCAAGGATTTTGTCTTTTCTCCAAGAAGGATTGGAGAAAGGGTTATCAGCTAGTACCTTAAAGGGACAGATATCTGCTCTGTTACACAAGCGTCTGACAGAAGTACCAGACGTTCAAGCGTTTGCACAGGCTTTAGTTAGAATCAAACCTGTCTATAAACCTGTGGCTCCTCCATGGAGTCTAAATTTAGTTCTTTCGGTTCTTCAAGGGGTTCCGTTTGAACCTTTACATTCCATAGATATTAAGTTGTTATCTTGGAAAGTTTTGTTTTTGGTAGCTTTATCTTCTGCTCGAAGAGTTTCAGAATTATCTGCTTTGCAGTGTAATTCACCCTATCTGGTGTTCCATGCAGATAAGGTAGTCTTGCGTACCAAACCTGGTTTTCTTCCTAAAGTGGTTTCTAATAAGAATATTAACCAGGAAATCATTGTTCCTTCTCTGTGCCCTAATCCATCCTCAAGGAAGGAACGACTATTACACAATCTTGATGTGGTTCGTGCTTTAAAATTCTATTTACAAGCAACTAAAGATTTCAGACAAACATCATCCTTGTTTGTTGTCTATTCTGGTAAGAGGAGAGGTCAGAAAGCAACTGCTACCTCTCTTTCCTTCTGGCTGAAAAGCATCATCCGATTGGCTTATGAGACTGCTGGACAGCAGCCTCCTGAACGAATTACAGCTCATTCCACCAGAGCTGTGGCTTCCACATGGGCTTTCAAGAATGAGGCTTCTTTTGAACAGATTTGTAAGGCAGCGACTTGGTCTTCACTGCATACATTTGCCAAATTTTACAAATTCGATACTTTTGCTTCTTCGGAGGCTATTTTTGGGAGAAAGGTTTTGCAAGCAGTGGTGCCTTCCGTTTAGGTTACCTGTCTTGTTCCCTCCCTTCATCCGTGTCCTAAAGCTTTGGTATTGGTATCCCACAAGTAAGGATGAATCCGTGGACTGGATACACCTTGTAAGAGAAAACAGAATTTATGCTTACCTGATAAATTACTTTCTCTTACGGTGTATCCAGTCCACGGCCCGCCCTGGTAATTAAGCCAGGTTAAAATTTATTGTTTAAACTACAGTCACCACTGCACCCTATGGTTTCTCCTTTTTCTCCTAACCGTCGGTCGAATGACTGGGGGGGCGGAGCCTGAGGGGGAGCTATATGGACAGCTTTGCTGTGTGCTCTCTTTGCCACTTCCTGTAGGGAATGAGAATATCCCACAAGTAAGGATGAATCCGTGGACTGGATACACCGTAAGAGAAAGTAATTTATCAGGTAAGCATATATTCTGTTTTTAGGCAATTTTCTAATTTACTCCTATTATCAATTTTTCTTCGGTTTCTTGCTATCTTTATTTGAAAAAGCAGAAATGTAAAGCTTAAAAGCCGACCCATTTTTGGTTTAGCACCTGGGTAGCACTTGCTGATTGGTGGCTAAATGTAACCACCAATCAGCAAGCGCTACCCAGGTGCTGAACCAAAAACGGGCCGACTCCTAACCTTACATTTCTGCTTTTTCAAATAAAGACAGCAAAAGGATGAAGAAAAATTTATAATAGGAGAAAAAATTGAGGTTTATAGTATCCATTTAAGACTTATCACCAAGTATATGCCAATAATAATGAGCTGAGCCTGCCAGCCATTGTTAAGTATCAAAATGTTAATTATGGCTTGGGGGGTTGAATAAACACAAACGGCTATTTCACATACAAAATCACTCCCTCATACCCCCCCCCCCCACACACACACACACACACACACACACAAACACCGGGAGATTAATCAGTTGTCTCCTATTTACAGATCTTTTCTACAGAGAAAACATTTGTTACTCATATTTTCAGTGTAAGTGAAACTTGCAAAACGGTTAAATACACCCCATCCGGTAAAATGTACCACTGGGAACACATTAAATTGGAGAACATTTTAGAGTACAATGTCCATTTAAGTTCAGAGTTTTGTTTTTTTAACGTGATGGATTTGATTGAGTTTTTTTGTTTGCTATTGAATTTATGTTTAGTTCAACTTCCTTTTGCTATTGTTTTATATCATAAAGGAGAGAGTATAAGAGTCTGATTTCTAGTGCTGTTTCTTTATGCTTTTGTGTTATAACAAAACTATTAGGTTTCATTATCTGTGCTACTGTCTTTTTCATTTTGCTAATTATTTGTTTAACCTCTTTACACTGTAATATAGACCTAGAGCTTTCATCTTCTTATACTTATCGCTTTACCATATTTTACTAGAGGCTGTATTTGATTTTGCTCTCATGAAATGTTCTTTTGATCTGGGTATTTTATTTTAGGTCTATGTTACAGAATGAGGCATTATTGAGAACTATCTTCATAGTTTTTTTTTTTTTTTTTTATGTACAATTTGCCTTACTTGACTAATTAACCACAGAATGATTATGGTTTGTTATGTTAATGTTTTGTACTATTTGTCTTAAATGAACTTGTCAATTTATCATTTGACACCTTTTTCCTTTAAATATAGAGTTAATTCTCTTAGATATTTTTAAAAAGGCAGACTGAAATGTTTGTATATTTCTTATCTGTATTTCTCTTGTAAGGTGTATCCAGTCCACGGATCATCCATTACTTGTGGGATATTCTCATTCCCAACAGGAAGTTGCAAGAGGAAACCCACAGCAGAGTTGCAATATAGCTCCTCCCCTAACTGTCATAGCCAGTCATTCTCTTGCAACTCTCAACAAGCAAGGACGTTGTAGGAGAGAGTGGTTAAATATAGCTAGTTTATTTTCTTCAATCAAAAGTTTGTTATTTTTAAATAGTACCGGAGTTGTGCTATTTTATCTCAGGCAGTAAATAGAAGAAGAATCTGCCTGAGGTTTCTATGATCTTAGCAGGTTGTAACTAAGATCCATTGCTGTTCTCACATATGTCTGAGGGGATTACACAGATGAAGTAAAACTTCAGCGAGAGAATGGCGTGCAGTTTATTCTGCTATCAGGTATGTGCAGTTATAATTTTTTCTAGAGATGGAAAACACTAGAAAATGCTGCTGATACCGGATTAATGTAAGTTAAGCCTGAATACAGTGATTTAATAACGACTGGTATCATGCTTACTCCCAGGGGTAATACCCTTATGATATTGCAATATAAAACGTTTGCTGGCATGTTTAATCGTTTTTATATATGCTTTGGTGATAAAACTTTATTGGGGCCTAGTTTTTTCCACATGGCTGGCTTAAATATTGCCTAGAAACAGTTTCCTGAGGCTTTCCACTGTGTTACTATGAGTGGGAGGGGCCTATTTTAACGTTTTTTTTTGTGCAGTTAAAATTACAAACTCAGACATCCAGATTCCCTCAAAGGCCCTCTGAATGCTATAGGACATCTCTAAAGGGCCCAAAGGCTTTCCAAAGTCGTTTATTGGGGAAGGTAGGGCTACAGCTTGCTGTGGCAGTTGGTTGTGACTGTTAAAAAACGTCTATTTTGTTTTTTTGATCCGTTTTTTGAACTAAGGGGTTAATCATCCATTTGCAAGTGGGTGCAATGCTCTGCTAGCCTATTACATACACTGTAAAAATTTAGTTCGATTTACTGCATTTTTTCACTGTTTTTCAAATTCTGACAAAATTTGTTTCTCTTAAAGGCACAGTACCATTTTTATATTTGCTTGTTAACTTGATTTAAAGTGTTTTCCAAGCTTGCTAGTCTCATTGCTAGTCTGTATAAACATGTCTGACATAGAAGAAACTCCTTGTTCATTATGTTTAAAAGCCATGGTGGAACCCCCTCTTAGAATGTGTACCAAATGTACTGATTTCATTTTAGGCAATAAAGATCATTTTCTGTCTTAAAATTTTTTATCACCAGAGGAATTTGACGAGGGGGAAGTTATGCCGACTAACTTTCCCCACGTGTCAGACCCTTTGACTCCCGCTTAAGGGACTCACGCTCAAATGGCGCCAAGTACATCTAGGGCGCCCATAGCGTTTACTTTACAAGACATGGCGGCAGTCATGGATAATACACTGTCAGCGGTATTAGCCAGACTACCTGAACTTAGAGGTAAGCGAGATAGCTCTGGGGTGAGACAAAATGCAGAGCATACAAAGAGAGAAGCGCTCTACCAGGAACGAACAACAGCTCAGTGGCTTGTTCTATGGCGATTTACCACCTGGAAGCAGCCTCTTTTAGACCAGTGTGCTTTTCACAGAAGAAAACTTTCCGGTCTAAAAGAGGCTGCTTCCGGGTGGTAAATCGCCATAGAACAAGCCACTGAGCTGTTGTTCGTTCCTGGTAGAGCGCTTCTCTCTTTGTATGCAAAATGCAGAGCATACTGAAGCTTTAAGAACCATGTCTGATACTGCCTCACAATATGCAGAAGCTGAGGAAAGAGAGCTTCAGTCAGTGGGTGATGTTAATGACTCAGGAAGACACCTGATTCTAATATTTCTACATTTAAATTTAAGCTTATACACCTCCGCGTGTTGCTTAGGGAGGTTTTAGCTGCTCTGAATGACTGTGATTCCATTGCAGTGCCAGAGAAATTGTGTAGACTGGATAAATACTTGCAGTGCCGGTGTGTACTGATGTTTTTCCAATACCTAAAAGGTTTACAAAAATGATTAATAAGGAATGGGATAGACCAGGTGTGCCGTTCTCTTCCCCTCCTATTTTTAGAAAAATGTTTCCAATAGACGCCACCACACGGGACTTATGGCAGACAGTCCCTAAGGTGGAGGGAGCAGTTTCTACTCTAGCAAAGCGTACTACTATCCCTGTCGAGGACAGTTGTGCTTTTTTAGATCCAATGGATAAAAAATTAGAAGGTTACCTTAAGAAAATATTTATTCAACAAAGTTTTATCCTACAGCCCCTTGTATGCATTGCCCCTGTCACTGCTGCTGCGGCGTACTGGTTTGAGTCTCTGGAAGAGGCTTTACAGGTAGCGACTCCATTGGATGACATACTTGGCAAACTTAGAGCACTTAAGCTAGCCAATTCTTTTATTTCTGATGCCATTGTTCATTTGACTAAACTAACGGCTAAGAATTCTGGTTTTGCTATACAGGTGCGCAGAGCGCTATGGCTTAAATCATGGTCAGCTGACGTGACTTCAAAATCTAAGCTACTTCACTCCCTTAAAGGGGCAGACCCTATTCGGGCCTGGTTTGAAGGAGATTATTGCTGATATCACTGGAGGAAAAGGTCATGCCCTTCCTCAGGACAGGTCCAAATCTAGGGCCAAACAGTCTAATTTTCGTGCCTTTCAAAACTTCAAGGCAGGTGCGGCATCAACTTCCTCTAATAATAAACAAGAGGGAACTTTTGCTCAATCTAAGACTGTCTGGAGACCAAACCAGACCTGGAAAAAAGGTAAGCAGGTCAAAAAAGCCTGCTGCTGCCTCTAAGACAGCATGAAGGAACGGCCCCCTATCCGGTAACGGATCTAGTAGGGGGCAGACTTTCACTCTTCGCCCAGGCGTGGGCAAGAGATGTTCAGAATCCCTGGGCGTTGGAAATTATATCCCAGGGACATCTTCTGGACTTTAAAGCTTCCCCCCCAAAAGGGAGATTTCACCTTTCACAATAATCTGCACACCAGATAAAGGAGAGGCATTCTTACACTGTGTACAAGACCTCCTAGTTATGGGAGTGAACAGGAACAGGGTTTTTACTCAAATCTGTTTGTGGTTCTCAAAAAAGAGGGAACCTTCAGACCAATTTTGGATCTAAAGATCTTAAACAAATTCCTCAAAGTTCCGTCGTTCAAGATGGAAACTATTCGTACCATCCTACCACTGATCCAGGAGGGTCAATATATGACTACAGTGGATCTAAAGGATGCTTATCTTCACATTCCGATACACAAAGATCATCATCGGTTTCTCAGGTTTGCCTTTCAAGACAGGCATTACCAGTTGTAGCTCTTCCCTTTGGATTAGCTACAGCCCCAAGAATCTTTACAAAGGTTCTAGGGTCGCTTATGGCGGTCCTAAGGCCGCGGGGCATAACAGTAGCCCCTTATTTAGACAACATCCTGATACAGGCGTCAAACTTCCAAATTCCCAAGTCTCATACGGACGTAGTACTGGCATTTCTGAGGTCGCATGGGTGGAAAGTGAACGAGGAAAAGAGTTCTCTATCCCCACTCACAAGAGTTTCCTTTCTAGGGACTCTGATAGATTCTATAGAAATGAAAATTCACCTGACGGAGTCCAGGTTATCAAAGCTTCTAAATTCCTGCCGGGTTCTTCATTCCATTCCGCGCCCTTCGGTGGCTCAGTGTATGGAAGTAATCGGCTTAATGGTAGCGGCAATGGACATAGTGCTGTTTGCACGCTTACATCTCAGACCGCTGCAACTATGCATGCTCAGTCAGTGGAGCGGGGATTACACAGATTTGTCCCCTCAACTGAATCTGGACCAAGAGACCAGGTATTCTTTTCCCTGGTAGCTATTTCGGGTCCATCTGTCCAAAGGTATGACCTTTCGCAGGCCAGATTGGACAATTGTAACAACAAATGCCAGCCTTCTAGGTTGGGGTGCAGTCTGGAACTCCCTGAAGGCTCAGGGATCGTGGACTCAGGAGGAGTCTCTCCTTCCAATAAATATTCTGGAACTAAGAGCGATATTTAAGGCTCTTCAGGCTTGGCCTCAGTTAGCAACTCTGAGGTACATCAGATTTCAGTCGGACAACATCACAACTGTAGCTTACATCAACCATCAAGGGGGAACAAGAAATTCCCTAGAGATGTTATAAGTTTCAAAAATAATTCGCTGGGCAGAGATTCACTCTTGCCACCTATCAGCTATCCATATCCCAGGTGTAGAGCACTGGGAGGCGGATTTTCTAAGTCGTCAGACTTTTCATCCGGGAGAGTGGTAACTCCATCTGGAGGTATTTGCACAACTGATTCATCGTTGGGGCAAACCACAACTGGATCTCATGGCGTCTCGCCAGAACGCCAAGCTTCCGTGTTACGGATCCAGGTCCAGGGATCCCAAGGCGAAACTGATAGATGCTCTAGCAGCGCCCTGGTCTTTCAACCTGGCTTATGTGTTTCCACCGTTTCCTCTGCTCCCTCGACTGATTGCCAAGATCAAGCAGGAGAGAGCATCGGTGATTCTGATAGCACCTGCGTGGCCACGCAGGACCTGGTATGCAGATCTAGTGGACATGTCATCCTTTCCACCATGGTCTCTGCCTCTGAGACAGGACCTTCTACTTCAGGGTCCTTCCAACCATCCAAATCTAATTTCTCTGCGGCTGACTGCCTAGAGATTGAACGCTTGATTTTATCAAAGCATGGCTTCTCCGAGTCAGTTATTGATACCTTAATACGGGCACGAAAGCCTGTCACCAGGAAAATTTACCATAAGGTATGGCGTAGATATCTTTATTGGTGTGAATCCAAGGGTTACTCATGGAGTAAGGTCAGGATTCCTAGGATATTATCTTTTCTCCAAGAAGGATTGGAAAAAGGATTGTCAGCTAGTTAAGCGTCTGGCAGATGTTCCAGACGTTCAGGCATTTTGTCAGGCTTTAGTTAGAATCAAGCCTGTGTTTAAACCGGTTGCTCCACCATGGAGCTTAAACTTGGTTCTTAAGGTTCTTCAAGAAGTTCCGTTTGAACCTCTTCATTCCATAGATATCAAACTTTTATCTTGGAAAGTCCTTTTTTGGTAGCTATTTCCTAGGCTCGTAGAGTCTCCGAGTTATCTGCCTTACAATGTGATTCTCCTTATCTGATTTTTCATACGGATAAGGTAGTCCTGCGTACCAAATCTGGGTTTTTACCTAAGGTGGTATCTAACAAGAATATCAATCAAGAGATTGTTGTTCCATCCTTGTGTTTCACAATCTGGACGTGGTCCGTGCTTTAAAGTTTTTACTTACAAGCTACTAAAGATTTTCGTCAAACATCTGCTTGGTTTGTTGTCTTCTCTGGACAGAGGAGAGATCAAAAGGCTTCGGCAGCCTCTCCTTCTTTTTGGCTAAGAAGCTTAATCCGCTTAGCCTATGAGACTGCTGGACAGCAGCCTCCTGAAAGGATTACAGCTCATTCCACTAGAGCTGTGGCTTCCACTTGGGCCTTTAAAAATGAGGCTTTTTTTGAACAGATTTGCAAGGCGGCGACTTGGTCTTCGCTTCATACTTTTTCAAAATTTTGCAAATTTGATACTTTTGCTTCTTCAGAGGCTATATTTGGGAGAAAGGTTTTACAGGCAGTGTTTCCTTCTATTTAAGTTCCTGCCTTGTCCCTCCCTTCATCCGTGTACTTTAGCTTTGGTATTGGTATCCCACAAGTAATGGATGATCCATGGACTGGATACACCTTACAAGAGAAAACACAATTTATGCTTACCTGATAAATTTATTTCTCTTGTGGTGTATCCAGTCCACGGCCCGCCCTGTCATTTTAAGGCAGGTAATTTTTAAATTTAAACTACAGTAACCACTACACCCTATGGTTCCTCCTTTCTCGGCTTGTTTTCGGTCAAATGACTGGCTATGACAGTTAGGGGAGGAGCTATATTGCAGCTCTGCTGTGGGTTTCCTCTTGCAACTTCCTGTTGGGAATGAGAATATCCCACAAGTAATGGATGATCCGTGGACTGGATACACCACAAGAGAAATAAATTTATCAGGTAAGCATAAATTGTGTTTTTATGGTTTGAGACTTTGTCAAATACTCCATTGTTTAAAATTATGGTAAACTATCCCCTTTATAAAGACAGATTCGGAATGTTAGTGATATTTTAGACAGAGTTTAATTCATCAGTTGTAATTAAGCTGCGCTATAACTTTCTAATATAGATATGCAATTCTAAAATCTAACTCTTGGCCCACTTCAAAAGTCAAATTTTCTGTGTGCTTATGGTTTGAATTGTTCTCCAATCAACGCTAAATAGCTAAAGCAAAAGGAGCGATATGGGGAGAGTGGTGATTGGACAACAATTTGAACCGTTAGCTCACAGAAAAATGTTCTTTTGAAGTCGGCGGAGGAGCGCGGATAATTTGAATTTCATATCTATATTAAAAAGTAAGTTATAGCGTATCTTCATTACAACTGATTCATTAAACTCTAAACAGCTCAAATATCGCTAACATTCCGGATCTGGTTTTAAAAAGGGGAGAGTTTACTATCACTTTAATATACAACATATTGAAAACCCCAAAAGATAGAAAATGAGTATTAAAAATGTGTAAAACATTATGTAATTAAAATTTCTCTATAATATAGGAATGGGAGAAGCTGTTTAGACTTTAACCTATATCGCAATGTTTACTAACCTATGTGAAGCTTTATGCAGCTCAATTCACAAGCATCAAGCTAACGCTACTATAGCATACTAGTAAGGTAGGAGCGCAAAAAAATTGGTATTAATAGGTAATACGCTGATCAAACTTTGATACTCTCCTATGCGCTTGTCAGTACAATTTCTGTATCTGCAGAAATCACATAGGACTAACAGTGTGTGGCGGTTAGACGTGCTGCAGATTCACTACACATCTATGAACCAGTGCACTGATGAATATATCAGATCAGCAATATGAGGAGCGCAACAAAGTTATAATAATACGCTTTATGCTGATTTAACCTTAGCATTTTCCTATGCACTTTATATTATAAGTTGTGTAACAGTAATAACAACAGAGCTATATTGATGTACGGCAATCTGATGTGCCGCAGCTTCTCTACAAAGCATGTGTAACTAGTCTCTGATGCTTAGAAAATAAGAGTTTTTCGAGTTTGAGAGATACAGGTCATCACTCTATACAATACTGAGCACCACTGTAATATCTGACGAGCAATATATGTATATACTTGAACCAATAGCAATTAATCGTATGTAGTACACGCTTTCTTCCCCCGAATTAAACTATTATTGTGATACTATAGATTCATGTTTTATATCAATGTACGTGAACCTTCAATAAATGATATGCTTTAATCAATATGAGTTTAATCACACTATAGTGGAAGTACAAGTAATATATAGACAACAACGAACTTATACGTAACACCCTCAATAGTGGGTAGCATTTGTTGTCCACTGAAATAGTTAATACATTGACTAATCATAGTACATTAGTAGCTCACTAATTTGGTAACAAATATACTACTCCTAGTGTCCAGTTACACTATACGAATCAGATACAGTGTGCTTCAATAAACACTGTCCTTCCCAGTAGATTTCAGGGGCATTTTACCATATATTATAAGAGAATATTGAGTGGTATCATATGAAACACTCTTACTAGTGTTTTACTTAATTGCTTAAAGAACAGGGTAACATTTGTTATCCACTTAAAAAGTAAATACATTGACAAATCACAGTATATTAGTGGCTCAGTAGTTTGGTATTTAATATACCACTCCTAAGCCCCTAGTTATCAAGCCGTCAACCTCAAATACGCTGGAATTCCACAGCGTATTTGTGGCGAGGCTGATTCGCCTTAGTTATCAAGCCCTAGACACCGGCAAAAGTAGAATATAGTGACGTAAGTTTCGATCCGCCGGACTCAGTCCTACACAGATCGATGCTTACGTCACTCCAGATGTTCCGCACACAAGTTCTGCACAATCTGACTACTTTTGCTAGTTATCAAAAAACTATCAGGTACGCTCGGCACTTTTCCGGCCCAGCGTACTTGGTTTTCAAACCCCGGCCTGGAGGCGGGCGGATCCCATAGGAATCAATGGGAGTCTGACAATAGCGAAAGTTCATGTTCGCTGCTGCCAGAGATCCCATTTATTCCTATGGGAGATGTCTACACCTAACACCCTAACATGTACCCCGAGTCTAAACACCCCTAATCTGTCCCCCCTACACCGCCACAACTAAATAAATGTATTACCCCCTAAACCGCCGCTCCCGGAGCCCACCGCAACCTATAATAAATGTTAACCCCTAAACCGCCGCTCACGGTCCCCGCCACAACTATAATATATGTATTAACCCCTAAATCGCCGCTCCCGGACCCCGCCGCCACCTATATTAAATTTATTAACCCCTAATCTGCCCCCCCCTACACCGTCGCCACCTATAATAAATTTATTAACCCCTATCCTGCCCCCCCTACACCGCCGCCACTGTAATAAAATTATTAACCCCTAAACCTAAGTCTAACCCTAACACCCCCCTAACTTAAATATTAATTAAATAAATCTAAATAATATTTCTCTTATTAACTAAATTAATCCTATTTAAAACTAAATACTTATCTTTAAAATAAACCCTAATATAGCTACAATATAAATAATAATGGTGGGTGGGTTTTAATGTTGGGGGGGTTGTATTTTTATTTTACAGGCAAAAGAGCTGTTTTCTTTGGGGCATGCCCCGCAAAAGACCCTTTTAAGGGCTGGTAAGGTAATAGAGCTGGTAACTTTTTAATGTAGAATAGGGTAGGGAATTTTTTTTATTTTGGGGGCTTTGTTATTTTAGTAGGGGGCTTAGATTAGGTGTAAGTAGCTTAAAATTGTTGTAATATTTTTGAAATGTTTGTAACTTATTTTTTTTATTTTTTGTAACTTAGCTTTTTTTATTTTTTGTACTTTAGTTAGTTTATTTAATTGAATTTAATTGTAGTTATTTGTAGCTAATTTATTTAATTAATTTAATGATAGTGTAGTGTTAGGTTTAATTGTAACTTAGGTTAGGATTTATTTTACAGGTAATTTTGTATTTCTTTTAGCTAGGTAGTTATTAAATAGTTAATAACTATTTAATAACTATTCTAACTAGCTAAAATAAATACAAAGTTACCTGTAAAATAAATATAAATCCTAAAATAGCTACAATGTAATTATTAATTACATTGTAGCTATCTTAGGGTTTATTTTACAGGTAAGTATTTAGTTTTAAATAGGAATAATTTATTAAAGTATAGTGTAGTGTTAGGTGTAATTGTAACTTAGGTTAGTTTTTATTTTACAGGTAAATTTATCTTTATTTTAACTAGGTAGCTATTAAATAGTTAATAACTATTTAATAGCTATTGTACCTAGTTAAAATAAATTGAAAGGTGCCTGTAAAATAAAAACAAATCCTAAGATAGCTACAATATAATTATTATTTATATTGTAGCTATATTAGGGTTTATTTTAAAGGTAAGTATTTAGTTAATAAGAGAAATATTATTTAGATTTATTTAATTAATATTTAAGTTAAGGGGGTGTTAGGGTTAGTGTTAGACTTAGGTTTAGGGGTTAATAATTTTATTACAGTGGCGGCGGTGTAGGGGGGGGCAGGATAGGGGTTAATAAATTTATTATAGGTGGCGACGGTGTAGGGGGGGCAGATTAGGGGTTAATAAGTTTAATATAGGTTGCGGCGGGGTCCGGGAGCGGCGATTTAGGGGTTAAACTATTTATTTAGTTGCGGCGGGGTCCGGGATCCGCAGGATAGGGGTTAATAACTTTATTATAGGTGGCGGCGGTATAGGGGGGCAGGATAGGGGTTACTAGGTATAATGTAGGTGGCGGCGGTGTCCTGGAGCGGCGGTTTAGGGGTTAATACATTTATAAGAGTTGCAGCGGGGTCTAGGAGCGGCGGTTTAGGGGTTAATAACTTTATTTAGTTGCGGGGGGCTCCAGGGGCGCTGGTATAAGGGGTAGAACAGTGTAGTTAGTGTGGGTGCTTAGTGACAGCTTGTCAATAAAGCTGTCAAAAAGCCGAAGAGCAGCGAGATCGGATGAGCGATAACTATCACAGTCCGCTGCTCATCGCCCTGTACTTGGTGCGCGGCTTTTTGACAGATTTATTGATAACTTTGGCGAGATTTTTCAGGTCCGCGGCGGCGATGGTAGGCGAGCTTAGGCGGGCGTATTGGGCCGGCGAAGGCAGGTAAAGTAGACACGTTGATAACTAGAGGCCCTAGTGTCCAGTTATACCACACGACCCAGGTACAGTGTGCTCCTATAAACTAATCATAGTATATTAGTGGCTCCCTAGTTTGATAACCAATACACCACTCTTAGTGTCCAGTTACACTACTTGTTTCACGTACAGTGTGCTTTTATAAACACTGTCCTTCCCAGTAGATATTAGGTGTTTTCTACTATATATTTATAAGTGAATATTTTACATTCTACCTCTTTACCTTATATATTCAGCATCCTAACCTCGCTATACTATAAATGGTCTACTCAGGTGTTGAACTATTACTCACTCAGTCTATACTATTTGGGTCACTTGTAAGCTCCTAGGTGCGTTTTTAACCCTATTTTTCTTTATTTTATGTATATATTATTAATAAAAGTTACGTTTTAACGCTGAGCAACCCCGAACACTTAACAAGTACAGTTACCTCTATAGTTGCTGTATGGTAGTGTCACTTAGTTTTGACAATTAATCCATACAATTCTTAACCTTTTTGAGTGCTATATATGTAGTCTTTTTCTTGGGAGAATTCTTCCTTCTTCTGAGTTAATTTTGTGTCAGTGCAATACTACATAGCACCTACTCCCACATAATCAACTATAGGGACGAATTCCCTTAGAACACTAGTGGGCAATAGAAGGTTAAATATTATAACATAATTTATGTAAGAACTTACCTGATAAATTCATTTCTTTCATATTAGCAAGAGTCCATGAGCTAGTGACGTATGGGATATACATTCCTACCAGGAGGGGCAAAGTTTCCCAAACCTCAAAATGCCTATAAATACACCCCTCACCACACCCACAATTCAGTTTAACGAATAGCCAAGAAGTGGGGTGATAAAAAAGTGCGAAAGCATATAAAATAAGGAATTGGAATAATTGTGCTTTATACAAAATCATAACCACCACAAAAAAAGGGCGGGCCTCATGGACTCTTGCTAATATGAAAGAAATGAATTTATCAGGTAAGTTCTTACATAAATTATGTTTTCTTTCATGTAATTAGCAAGAGTCCATGAGCTAGTGACGTATGGGATAATGACTACCCAAGAAGTGGATCTTTCCACACAAGAGTCACTAGAGAGGGAGGGATAAAATAAAGACAGCCAATTCCTGCTGAAAATAATCCACACCCAAAATAAAGTTTAACGAAAAACATAAGCAGAAGATTCAAACTGAAACCGCTGCCTGAAGTACTTTTCTACCAAAAACTGCTTCAGAAGAAGAAAATACATCAAAATGGTAGAATTTAGTAAAAGTATGCAAAGAGGACCAAGTAGCTGCTTTGCAGATCTGGTCAACCGAAGCTTCATTCCTAAACGCCCAGGAAGTAGAAACTGACCTAGTAGAATGAGCTGTAATTCTCTGAGGCGGAGTTTTACCCGACTCAACATAGGCAAGATGAATTAAAGATTTCAACCAAGATGCCAAAGAAATGGCAGAAGCTTTCTGGCCTTTTCTAGAACCGGAAAAGATAACAAATAGACTAGAAGTCTTACGAAAAGATTTCGTAGCTTCAACATAATATTTCAAAGCTCTAACAACATCTAAAGAATGCAACGATTTCTCCTTAGAATTCTTAGGATTAGGACATAATGAAGGAACCACAATTTCTCTACTAATGTTGTTGGAATTCACAACTTTAGGTAAAAATTCAAAAGAAGTTCGCAACACCGCCTTATCCTGATGAAAAATCAGAAAAGGAGACTCACAAGAAAGAGCAGATAATTCAGAAACTCTTCTGGCAGAAGAGATGGCCAAAAGGAACAAAACTTTCCAAGAAAGTAATTTAATGTCCAATGAATGCATAGGTTCAAACGGAGGAGCTTGAAGAGCTCCCAGAACCAAATTCAAACTCCAAGGAGGAGAAATAGACTTAATGACAGGTTTTATACGAACCAAAGCTTGTACAAAACAATGAATATCAGGAAGAATAGCAATCTTTCTGTGAAAAAGAACAGAAAGAGCAGAGATTTGTCCTTTCAAAGAACTTGCGGACAAACCCTTATCTAAACCACCCTGAAGGAACTGTAAAAGTCTCGGTATTCTAAAAGAATGCCAGGAAAAATGATGAGAAAGACACCAAGAAATATAAGTCTTCCAGACTCTATAATATATCTCTCGAGATACAGATTTACGAGCCTGTAACATAGTATTAATCACAGAGTCAGAGAAACCTCTTTGACCAAGAATCAAGCGTTCAATCTCCATACCTTTAAATTTAAGGATTTCAGATCCTGATGGAAAAAAGGACCTTGTGACAGAAGGTCTGGTCTTAACGGAAGAGTCCACGGTTGGCAAGAGGCCATCCGGACAAGATCCGCATACCAAAACCTGTGAGGCCATGCCGGAGCTACCAGCAGAACAAACGAGCATTCCTTCAGAATCTTGGAGATTACTCTTGGAAGAAGAACTAGAGGCGGAAAGATATAGGCAGGATGATACTTCCAAGGAAGTGATAATGCATCCACTGCCTCCGCCTGAGGATCCCGGGATCTGGACAGATACCTGGGAAGTTTCTTGTTTAGATGGGACGCCATCAGATCTATTTCTGGAAGTTCCCACATTTGAACAATCTGAAGAAATACCTCTGGGTGAAGAGACCATTCGCCTGGATGCAACGTTTGGCGACTGAGATAATCCGCTTCCCAATTGTCTACACCTGGAATATGAACCGCAGAGATTAGACAGGAGCTGGATTCCGCCCAAACCAAAATTCGAGATACTTCTTTCATAGCCAGAGGACTGTGAGTCCCTCCTTGATGATTGATGTATGCCACAGTTGTGACATTGTCTGTCTGAAAACAAATGAACGATTCTCTCTTCAGAAGAGGCCAAAACTGAAGAGCTCTGAAAATTGCACGGAGTTCCAAAATATTGATCGGTAATCTCACCTCCTGAGATTCCCAAACTCCTTGTGCCGTCAGAGATCCCCACACAGCTCCCCAACCTGTGAGACTTGCATCTGTTGAAATTACAGTCCAGGTCGGAAGCACAAAAGAAGCCCCCTGAATTAAACGATGGTGATCTGTCCACCATGTTAGAGAGTGTCGAACAATCGGTTTTAAAGATATTAATTGAGATATCTTCGTGTAATCCTTGCACCATTGCTTCAGCATACAGAGCTGAAGAGGTCGCATGTGAAAACGAGCAAAGGGGATCGCGTCCGATGCAGCAGTCATAAGACCTAGAATTTCCATGCATAAGGCTACCGAAGGGAATGATTGTGACTGAAGGTTTCGACAAGCTGTAATCAATTTTAAACGTCTCTTGTCTGTTAAAGACAGAGTCATGGACACTGAATCCATCTGGAAACCCAGAAAGGTTACCTTTGTCTGAGGAATCAAAGAACTTTTTGGTAAATTGATCCTCCAACCATGATCTTGAAGAAACAACACAAGTCGATTCGTATGAGATTCTGCTAAATGTAAAGACTGAGCAAGTACCAAGATATCGTCCAAATAAGGAAATACCACAATACCCTGTTCTCTGATTACAGACAGCAGGGCACCGAGAACCTTTGTAAAAATTCTTGGAGCTGTAGCTAGGCCAAACGGCAGAGCCACAAACTGGTAATGCTTGTCTAGGAAAGAGAATCTCAGAAACTGATAGTGATCTGGATGAATTGGAATATGCAGATATGCATCCTGTAAATCTATTGTGGACATATAATTCCCTTGCTGAACAAAAGGTAAGATAGTCCTTACAGTTACCATCTTGAACGTTGGTATCCTTACATAACGATTCAATATTTTTAGATCCAGAACTGGTCTGAAGGAATTCTCCTTCTTTGGTACAATGAAGAGATTTGAATAAAACCCCATCCCCTGTTCCGGAACTGGAACTGGCATAATTACTCCAGTCAACTCTAGATCTGAAACACATTTCAGAAATGCTTGAGCTTTTACTGGATTTACTGAGACACGGGAAAGAAAAAATCTCTTTGCAGGAGGTCTCAACTTGAAACAAATTCTGTACCCTTCTGAAACAATGCTCTGAATCCAAAGATTGTGAACAGAATTGATCCAAATTTCCTTGAAAAAACGTAACCTGCCCCCTACCAGCTGAGCTGGAATGAGGGCCGCACCTTCATGTGGACTTAGAAGCAGGCTTTGCCTTTCTAGCTGGCTTGGATTTATTCCAGACTGGAGATGGTCTCCAAACTGAAACTGCTCCTGAGGATGAAGGATCAGGCTTTTGTTCTTTGTTGAAACGAAAGGAACGAAAACGATTATTAGCCCTGTTTTTACCTTTAGATTTTTTATCCTGTGGTAAAAAAGTTCCTTTCCCACCAGTAACAGTTGAAATAATGGAATCCAACTGAGAACCAAATAATTTGTTACCCTGGAAAGAAATGGAAAGTAAAGTTGATTTAGAAGCCATATCAGCATTCCAAGTTTTAAGCCATAAAGCTCTTCTAGCTAAAATAGCTAGAGACATAAACCTGACATCAACTCTGATAATATCAAAAATGGCATCACAGATAAAATTATTAGCATGTTGAAGAAGAATAATAATATCATGAGAATCACGATGTGTTACTTGTTGCGCTAAAGTTTCCAACCAAAAAGTTGAAGCTGCAGCAACATCAGCCAAAGATATAGCAGGTCTAAGAAGATTACCTGAACACAGATAAGCTTTTCTTAGAAAGGACTCCATTTTCCTATCTAGAGGATCCTTAAACGAAGTACCATCTGACGTAGGAATAGTAGTACGTTTAGCAAGGGTAGAAATAGCTCCATCAACTTTAGGGATCTTGTCCCAAAATTCTAATCTGTCAGGCGGCACAGGATATAATTGCTTAAAACGTTTAGAAGGAGTAAATGAATTACCCAAATTATCCCATTCTTTGGAAATTACTGCAGAAATAGCATCAGGGACAGGAAAAACTTCTGGAATAACTACAGGAGTTTTAAAAACCTTATTTAAACGTTTAGATTTAGTATCAAGAGGACCAGAATCCTCTATTTCTAAAGCAATTAGGACTTCTTTAAGCAAAGAACGAATAAATTCCATTTTAAATAAATATGAAGATTTATCAGCATCAACCTCTGAGACAGAATCCTCTGAACCAGAGGAATCATCAGAATCAGAATGATGATGTTCAGTTAAAAATTCATCTGTAGGGAGAGAAGTTTTAAAAGATTTTTTATGTTTACTAGAAGGAGAAATAACAGACATAGCCTTCTTTATGGATTCAGAAACAAAATCTCTTATATTATCAGGAACATTCTGCACCTTAGATGTTGAAGGAACTGCAACAGGCAATGGTACTTTACTAAAGGAAATATTATCTGCTTTAACAAGTTTGTCATGACAATCAATACAAACAACAGCTGGAGGAATAGCTACCAAAAGTTTACAGCAGATACACTTAGCTTTGGTAGATTCAGCACTTGACAGCGATTTTCCTGTAGTATCTTCTGACTCAGATGCAACGTGAGACATCTTGCAATATGTAAGAGAAAAAACAACATATATATAAAGCAAAATTGATCAAATTCCTTAAATGACAGTTTCAGGAATGGGAAAAAATGCCAAAGAACAAGCTTCTAGCAAACAGAAGCAATAAAAAATGAGACTTAAATAATGTGGAGACAAGAGTGACGCCCATATTTTTTCGCGCCAAATAAGACGCCCACATTATTTGGCGCCTAAATGCTTTTTGGCGCCAAAAATGACGCCACATCCGAAATAACGTCAAAAAGTGACGCAACTTCCGGCGACACGTATGACGCCGGAAACGGAAATAGAATTTTTGCGCCAAAAAAGTCCGCGCCAAGAATGACGCAATAAAATGAAGCATTTTCAGCCCCCGCGAGCCTAACAGCCCACAGGGAAAAAGTAAAATTTTAAGGTAAGAAAAAATGTTAAATTAAAATGCATTATCCCAAATATGAAACTGACTGTCTGAAAAATAAGGAAAGTTGAACATTCTGAGTCAAGGCAAATAAATGTTTGAATACATATATTTAGAACTTTATAAACAAAGTGCCCAACCATAGCTAGGAGTGTCACAAAAAATAAGACTTACTTACCCCAGGACACTCATCTACATATAGTAGATAGCCAAACCAGTACTGAAACGAGAATCAGCAGAGGTAATGGTATATATAAGAGTATATCGTCGATCTGAAAAGGGAGGTAAGAGATGAATCTCTACGACCGATAACAGAGAACCTATGAAATAGACCCCTTAGAAGGAGATCACTGCATTCAAATAGGCAATACTCTCTTCACATCCCTCTGACAGTCACTGCACGCTGAGAGGAAAACCGGGCTCCAACTTGCTGCGGAGCACATATCAACGTAGAATCTAGCACAAACTTACTTCACCACCTCCATCGGAGGCAAAGTTTGTAAAACTGAATTGTGGGTGTGGTGAGGGGTGTATTTATAGGCATTTTGAGGTTTGGGAAACTTTGCCCCTCCTGGTAGGAATGTATATCCCATACGTCACTAGCTCATGGACTCTTGCTAATTACATGAAAGAAAATATATTTTGTAGTGCCGTTGGTCCCCCCTTTATGGCATTTACTTTCAGCTTTTACTCCAGAATATGTTTTCCTTGCTTTGCTGTGTAATCCAGAGCTACACCTGTGTTTCTCATTAAGGGCCAGATTACAAGTGAAGCGCTAATTATCATTCCCACTCGAGTGTTAATTGTACTAGAAGTAAGCTTCTTTGCGCTGGTCGGATTGCGAAATTAGAATTTTGCTTTCACGCTCACGTATTCCCCCATAGAAGTCAATGGATACAAAAACAGTGGGGGAAAAACCTAACAACCCACTTTCGCGCAAACTCCATTGCAAATTCTTATGTGTGTACATAACAGAATTCGTTCTATTTATTCACAAATAAATATTTCTACATATATATGATGGTTTTTAGTACTATATATATATATATATATATATAATCTGGTTTTTGGATCCAAGCACTCACTGTACGTTGAATTGCCTGGGTGCACTCTATGGTAGATAGATAGGTAGAAACTTTTCATGTAGAGAAGAGGCACACACAGGTCTTAATTAGCAATAAGTTTTATTAATTCATTAATTCAGTCAACGTTTCGGTCCTCGCAGGAACCTTTGTCAAGACTGTTCTCCGTAAGTGACTGTGTGAAATGAAAAGTTTATATATATATATATATATATATATATATATATATACACGATTATATATAGGTAAAGATATAACACTTTTTTAAATCTGAGTATTTCATAAACATGCTTTTTCATGTTTTTCTCTACTTGACAGAAAAGGGCTCCAATGCACAGTGTGCTTAGAGGAATACTGCTACACCTCACTGACGAGGCCCAATGAAGGCCGAAACGATCTTCTGGGGTTGCTGTGTTCCTTGTTCAGAGAGGAATTGCCTGGTATTTCGGCCCTGGACTGAGCATAAATTGCGGGATCAGATAAACTACAGGAAAGTTCTACTCTGTGAAAAGCATTACTGGGCTAAAAGAAGTTGCACCCAGGTGATAAATCGCCATATAACAGGCTAACAATGGTATTGAGCTGGTTGTTCGTTCCTGTGAGTGCATTTCTCTCTGTATGTATTTAGTCTCCCTATGGGAAAAAGGGGCAACCAGATGTGGACTCCTTGCTCAGTGTGCTTAGAGGAATATGGCTACACCTCACTGACGAGGCCCAATGAAGGCCGAAACGATCGTCTGGGGTTGCTGTATTCCTTGTTCAGAGAGGAATTGCCTGGTATTTCGGTGCTGGACTGACCTTAATAGGCGGGATCAGACTGATATTCTACAGGAAAGTTCTACTCTGTGAAAAGCATTACTGGGCTGTATAAAAAAAACATAATACCACCCCCCAACATTACAACCCACCACCCACATACCCCTACTAGAGTAGGGGTATGTGGGTGGTGGGTTGTAATGTTGGGGGGTGGTATTGTGTTTGTTTTTTTAAAGGCAAAAGAGCTGATTTCTTACTTCTTGTAATTTTTTTTATTTTTTGTAATTTAGTGTTTTGTTTTTTTTGAAGTTTAGTTTATTTAATTGTATTTTAGTTTAGATATTTGTAGTTTATTTAATTTATTGATAGTGTAGGTGTATTTGTAACTTAGGTTAGATTTTACAGGTAAATTGGTAATTATTTTAACTAGGTAGCTATTAAATAGTTATTAACTATTTAATAGCTATCGTACCTAGTTAAAATAAATACCAAGTTACCTGTAAAATAAATATAAATCCTAAAATAGCTATAACGATATTAACTATATTAACCCTAATATAATTAGGGTTAATATAGTTAATATATATAATATAATAACTATATTAACTATATTAACCCTAATATAATTAGGGTTAATATAGCTGGCGGCGGTGTAGGGGGATTAGATTAGGGGTTAATCTATTTAATATAGGTGGCGGCGGTGTAGGGGGATTAGATTAGGGGGTAATACATTTCTTATAGGTGGCGGCGGTGTAGGGGGATTTAGATTAGATGCAAAAGAGCTGATTACTTTGTGAAAATGCCCCGCAAAAAGCCCTTTTAAGGGCTGGTAAAAGAGCTGATTACTTTGGGGAAATGCCCCGCAAAAAGCCCTTTTAAGGGCTGGCAATAGAGCTGTTACTTTGGGGCAATGTCACGCAAAAGGCCCTTTTAAGGGCTGGTAATAGAGCTGGTTACTTTAGGGGTATTAGATTAGGGGTTAATGTATTTAATATAGCTGGCGGCGGTGTAGGGGGATTAAATTAGGGGTTAATCATTTTAATATAGCTGGCGGCGGGGTAGGGGGATTAGATTAGGGGTTAATAATTTTAATATAGCCGGCGGCGTGGTAGGGGGATTAGATTAGGGGTTAATAATTTTAATATAGCTGGCGGCGGGGTAGGAGCTCACATTAGGGGGTAGTTAATGTAGGTTGCGGCGGGGTCCGGGAGCGGCGGTTTAGGGGTTAATACATTTTTTATTATTAGGAGAGTGAGGGGGGATAGCGGATAGAGGGTTAGACATGTCGGGCTATGTTTGGGAGGCGTGTTAGACAGTACGGGAGATTTAATACTTTAGTCAGGTTTTTTATGCGCCGGCAGTTTCTAAAGTGCCGTAAGTCACTGGCGACTCCAGAAATTTGTACTTACGCAGATTTCTGGACATCGCTGGTTTGTCAGACTTACAGCACTTTAGCATGTGACGGCGCCGTATATGTGATAGCTCGAGTTGCGAGCTGAAATTACGGGCGGCGGGGGTTCCCCCGCTTGCGCCGCAAATTACGATCTATATCGGATCGCGCCCCATGTGTGTATATATATGTGTGTACATATATATTTGTGTTTATATGTGTATTTATGTCTGTAAATACATACAGTGGGGCAAAAAAGTATTTAGTCAGCCACCAATTGTGCAAGTTCTCCCACTTAAGAAGATGAGAGAGGCCTGTAATTTTCATCATAGGTATACCTCAACTACGAGAGGCAAAATGTGGAAACAATTCCAGACAATCACATTGTCTGATTTGGAAAGAATTTATTTGCATATTATGGTGGAAAATAAGTATTTGGTCACATACAAACAAGCAAGATTTCTGGCTCTCACAGACCTGTATCTTCTTCTTTAAGAGGCTTCTCTGTCCTCCACTCATTACCTGTATTAATGGCACCTGTTTGAACTTGTTATCAGTATAAAAGACACCTGCCCACAACCTCAAACAGTCACACTCCAAACTCCACTATGGTTAAGACCAAAGAGCTGTCAAAGGACACCAGAAACAAAATTGTAGACCTGCACCAGGCTGGGAAGACTGAATCTGCAATAGGCAAGCAGCTTGGTGTGAAGAAATCAACTGTGGGAGCAATAATTAGAAAATGGAAGACATACAAGACCACTGATAATCTCCCTCGATCTGGGGCTCCACGCAAGATCTCACCCCGTGGGGTCAAAATGATCACAAGAACGGTGACCAAACATCCCATTCCACACGGGGGGACCTATTGAATGACCCCATAGAAAACCTTTGGAGGGAGATGAAAGTCCGTGTTGCCCAGCGACAGCCCCAAAACATCACTGCTCTAGAGGAGATCTGCATGCAGGAATGGGCCAACATACCAGCAACAGTGTGTGACAACCTTGTGAAGACTTACAGAAAACGTTTGACCTCTGTCATTGCCAACAAAGGATATATAACAAAGTATTGAGATGAACTTTTGATATTGACCAAATACTTATTTTCCACCATAATTTGCAAATAAATTCTTTCCAAATCAGACAATGTGATTGTCTGGATCTGTTTCCACATTTTGTCTCTCATAGTTGAGGTATACCTATGATGAAAATTACAGGCCTCTCTCATCTTCTTAAGTGGGAGAACTTGCACAATTGGTGGCTGACTAAATACTTTTTTGCCCCACTGTATATACACAAATAAATACATATGTACACACACACACACTCACACACATATATATATGCATGCACATACATCTTTAGACATGAGATATATATATATATATATATATATATATGCATGTCACTTGAGACAACCTATCTTTGAGCCCTTATAACTTTTGTGTGCAATATATTTTTTAAAATATTTTTTCTTGTATAGTGTTATTATGAGTGTAAGTGTACTTTGTAATGTATTTTTGATTTGTTTTGAGAAACTTTTATTTTCGCAAAACAGTTAACCAGAGTTTTGAAGTAATCATTCTAGCGTAAATTAAAATCGCTTTACTTTAAACTCGTAATACCCACGGTAAGCCAGACAAGCACAAACATCTGCTAAAAAATGCTTATCTCTTTCGTGCAAATGTTTGTGCTCCACTTGTAATTGAGGTTTCACCCTTGTGTTTGAGTCTTTGTCCTGATACTTATTATTCTGACTGAACCTGGCTTGTTATCTTATATCACTCCTGGATCCTCCTTGTCTGCTGTGTTGCCTGTGCTGATGGATTCCTGGCTGCTGGACCCTTGTCTGTTATCTGACATTTCTCCTGAATACTCCTTGTCTGCTGTGACACCTGATCTCCAAGTCACAGTCTGTCTGGTTTCTTGCCTGTGTGGCCTCCAAGTCACGGAACTTGCCTGTGTGGCCTCCAAGTCACGGAACTTGCCTGTGTGGCCTCCAAGTCACTGAACCTGCCTGTCTGGCCTCCATGTCACTGAGCCTGCCTGTCTGGCCTCCAAGTTATGGAACCCGCCTCTCTGGTCTCTTAAAGGGACAGTCAAGTCACCAATGTTGAAAGCTAAACCTAGGAGGTTCATATGCTAATTTCTTAGACCTTGAAGGTCGCCTCTAATCTAAATGCAAATTGATAGTTTTTCACCACTAGAGGGCATTAGTTCATGTGTTTCATATAGATAACATTGAGCTCATGCATGTGAATTTACCATGGAGACAGCTCTGATTGGCTAAAATGCAAGTCTGTCAAAAGAACTGAAATAAGGGGGCAGTCTGCTGAGGCTTAGATACAAGGTAATTACAGAGGTAAAACGTGTATAATTATAACTGTTGGTTATGCAAAACTTTGGAATGTATAATTAAGGGATTATCTATCTTTTAAAACAACAAACATTCTGGTGTTGACTGTCCCTTTAAGTCAGGCAACCTGCCTGTCTGGCCTCTTAAGTCGCGGAACCTGCCTATCTGGCCTCTAAGTCACGGAGCCTGCATGTCTGGCCTTTAAGTTGCAGAGCCTGTCTGTCTGGCCTCTAAGTCGCAGAGCCTGTCTGTCTGGCCTCTAAGTCGCAGAGCCTGCCTGTTCTAACTTTTGTTAGGTTTGCTCCTGGCTAAGCCAGTACTGTTTTCTGTATCCTCCTTGAACTGTCAGGTGAGAGTTTCTTTAAAAATTTCTCCTCAACTGATTTCTAGAAATTAAAGTAGATGCCTAAAACAGGGATTTGTACCAGATTGCTGTGGTGAATGTAAACTGTGATCTGGTGTCACAGTATGATAACTTGATTGTAAGGTGTAACTGTAAATTTAATAATTTCTTTTAGAAAAATATGACGAGTCCACGGATTTCATCCTTACTTGTGGGATTTATCCTCCTGTTGACAGGAAGTGGCAAAGAGCACCACAGCAGAGCTGTATATATATAGCTCCTCCCTTCCCTCCACCTCCAGTCATTCTCTTTGCCTATGTTAGTACTAGGAAGAGGTAATGTGATCTAATCGCGCCTGCGTGGCCTCGCAGGACTTGGTATGCCGATCTAGTGGACATGTCCTCTCTACCACCGTGGAGGCTTCCATTGAGGCAGGGCCTGCTCATTCAGGGACCTTTTTCAACATCCAAATCTAGTTTCTATGCAACTGACTGCGTGGAGATTGAACGCTTGATTTTATCTAAGCGTGGGTTCTCTTATTTGGTCATTGATACTTTGATTCAGGTACGTAAGCCTGTTACTAGAAATATCTATCATAAGATATGGCGTAAATATCTTTATTGGTGTGAATCCAAGAGCTACTCGTGGAGTAGAATTAGGATTCCCAGAATTCTGTGTTTTCTCCAAGAGGGTTTGGAGAAAGGGTTATCAGCAAGTTCCTTAAAGGGACAAATTTCTGCTTTGTCAATTTTACTACACAAACGTTTGGCAGATGTTCCAGACGTTCAATCCTTTTGTCAGGCTCTGACCAGAATCAAGCCTGTGTTTAGACCAATTGCTCCACCCTGGAGTTTGAATTTAGTTCTTAATGTTCTTCAAGGGGTTCCGTTTGAACCTATGCATTCCATAGATATTAAGTTGTTATCTTGGAAAGTTTTGATTTTGGTTGCTATTTCTTCTGCTCGTAGAGTTTCTGAGCTTTCAGCGTTACAATGTGACTCGCCTTATCTTATCTTTCATTCTGATAAGGTGGTTCTACGTACCAAACCTGTATTCCTTCCTAAGGTTGTTTCAAATAAGAATATTAATCAGGAAATTGTGGTTCCTTCATTATGTCCTAATCCTTCTTCTAAGAAGGAGCGTTTGTTGCATAACTTGGACGTAGTCCCTGCCCTGAAGTTATACTTGCAGGCGACTAAAGACTTTCGTCAATTTTCTTCTTTATTTGTTGTTTTTTCTGGAAAGCGTAGGGGCCAGAAAGCTACAGCTACCTCTCTTTCTTTGTGGCTGAAGAGTATCATCTGTCTGGCATATGAGACTGCTGGACAGCAGCCTCCTGAAAGAATTACGGCTCATTCTACTAGGGCTGTGGCTTCCTCATGGGCATTTAAAAATGATGCTTCTGTTCAACAGATTTACAAGGCTGCAACTTGGTCGTCTCTTCATACTTTTTCAAAATTTTCCAAATTTGATACTTTTGCTTCTTCTGAGGCTGGTTTTGGGAGAAAGGTTCTTCAAGCAGTGGTGCCTTCCATTTAGGTTCCTGTCTTGTCCCTCCCTTTCATCCGTGTCCTATAGCTTTGGTATTGTATCCCACAAGTAAGGATGAAATCCGTGGACTCGTCATATCTTTGTAAAAGAAAAGGAAATTTATGCTTACCTGATAAATGTATTTCTTTTACGATATGACGAGTCCACGGCCCACCCTGTCATTTTTTTAAGACAGGTATATATTTATTTTATTAAACTTTCTGTCTCTCACAGACCTGTACCTTCTTCGTTAAGAGGCTCCTCTGTCCTCCACTCATTACCTGTATTAATGGCACCTGTTTGAACTTGTTATCAGTATAAAAGACACCTGTCCACAACCTCAAACAGTCACACTCCAAACTCCACTATGGTGAAGACCAAAGAGCTGTCAAAGGACACCAGAAACAAAATTGTAGACCTGCACCAGGCTGGGAAGACTGAATCTGCAATAGGCAAGCAGCTTGGTGTGAAGAAATCAACTGTGGGAGCAATAATTAGAAAATGGAAGACATACAAGACCACTGATAATCTCCCTCGATCTGGGGCTCCACACAAGATCTCACCCCGTGGGGTCAAAATGATCACAAGAACGGTGACCAAACATCCCATTCCACACGGGGGACCTAGTGAATGACCCCATAGAAAACCTTTGGAGGGAGATGAAAGTCCGTGTTGCCCAGCGACAGCCCCAAAACATCACTGATCTAGAGGAGATCTGCATGCAAGAATGGGCCAAGATACCAGTAACAGTGTGTGACAACCTTGTGAAGACTTACAGAAAACGTTTGACCTCTGTCATTGCCAACAAAGGATATATAACAAAGTATTGAGATGAACTTTTGATATTGACCAAATACTTATTTTCTCCAACATAGGTGTGTCCGGTCCACGGCGTCATCCTTACTTGTGGGATATTCTCTTCCCCAACAGGAAATGGCAAAGAGCCCAGCAAAGCTGGTCACATGATCCCTCCTAGGCTCCGCCTTCCCCAGTCATTCTCTTTGCCGTTGTACAGGCAACATCTCCACGGAGATGGCTTAGAGTTTTTTGGTGTTTAAATGTAGTCTGGAGTCTTAATCTAGTTCTTTCAGTTCTTCAAGGGGTTCCGTTTGAACCCTTACATTCCATAGATATTAAGTTATTATCTTGGAAAGTTTTGTTTTAGGTTGCAATTTCTTCCGCTAGAAGAGTTTCTGAGTTATCTGCTCTGCAGTGTTCTCCGCCCTATCTGGTCCATGCAGATAAGGTGGTTTTTACGTACTGAGCCTGGTTTTCTTCCGAAGGTTGTTTCCAACAAAAATATTAACCAGGAGATAGTTGTACCTTCTTTGTGTCCGAATCCAGTTTCATAGAAGGAACGTTTGTTACACAATTTGGACGTTGTCCGTGCTCTAAAATTCTATTTAGATGCTACAAAGGATTTCAGACAAACATCTTCCTTGTTTGTTGTTTATTCTGGTAAAAGGAGAGGTCAAAAAGCAACTTCTACCTCTCTATCTTTTTGGCTTAAAAGCATCATCAGATTGGCTTATGAGACTGCCGGACGGCAGCCTCCTGAAAGAATCACAGCTCATTCCACTAGGGCCGTGGCTTCCACATGGGCCTTTAAGAACGAGGCTTCTGTTGATCAGATATGTAAGGCAGCGACTTGGTCTTCACTGCACACTTTTACCAAATTTTACAAATTTGATACTTTTGCTTCTTCTGAGGCTATTTTTGGGAGAAAGGTTTTGCAAACCGTGGTGCCTTCCATCTAGGTGACCTGATTTGCTCCCTCCCATCATCCGTGTCCTAAAGCTTTGGTATTGGTTCCCACAAGTAAGGATGACGCCGTGGACCGGACACACCTATGTTGGAGAAAACAGAATTTATGTTTACCTGATAAATTACTTTCTCCAACGGTGTGTCCGGTCCACGGCCCGCCCTGGTTTTTTAATCAGGTCTGATGATTTATTTTCTTTAACTACAGTCACCACGGTATCATATGATTTCTCCTATGCAAATATTCCTCCTTTACGTCGGTCGAATGACTGGGGAAGGCGGAGCCTAGGAGGGATCATGTGACCAGCTTTGCTGGGCTCTTTGCCATTTCCTGTTGGGGAAGAGAATATCCCACAAGTAAGGATGACGCCGTGGACCGGACACACCGTTGGAGAAAGTAATTTATCAGGTAAACATAAATTCTGTTTTCCACCATAATTTGCAAATAAATTCTTTCCAAATCAGACAATGTGATTGTCTGGATCTGTTTCAACATTTATAATATACCTATGATGGAAATTACAGGCCTCTCTCATCTTCTTAAGTGGGAGAACTTGCACAATTGGTGGCTGACTAAATACTTTTTTGCCCCACTGTATATACACGTATAAATACATATGTACACACATATATATATATATATATATATATATATATATACACACATACATCTTTAGACATGAGATATATATATATATATATATATATATATATATATATATATGCATGTCACTTGAGACAACCTATCTTTGAGCCCTTATAACTTTTGTGTGCAATATATTTTTTAAAATATTTTTTCTTGTATAGTGTTATTATGAGTGTAAGTGTACTTTGTAATTTATTTTTGATTTGTTTTGAGAAACTTTTATTTTCGCAAAAAAGTTAACCAGAGTTTTGAAGTAATCATTCTAGCGTAAATTAAAATCGCTTTACTTTAAACTTGTAATACCCACGGTAAGCCAGACAAGCACAAACATCCGCTAAAAAATGCTTATCTCTTTCGTGCAAATGTTTGTGCTCCACTTGTAATTGAGGTTTCACCCTTGTGTTTGAGTCTTTGTCCTGATACTTATTATTCTGACTGAACATGGCTTGTTATCTTATATCACTCCTGGATCCTCCTTGTCTGCTGTGTTGCCTGTGCTGATGGATTCCTGGCTCCTGGACCCTTGTCTGTTATCTGACATTTCTCCTGAATACTCCTTGTCTGCTGTGACACCTGATCTCCAAGTCACAGTCTGTCTGGTTTCTTGCCTGTGTGGCCTCCAAGTCACAGAACTTGCCTGTGTGGCCTCCAAGTCACGGAACCTGCCTGTCTGGCCTCCATGTCACTGAGCCTGCCTGTCTGGCCTCCAAGTTATGGAACCCGCTTCTCTAGTCTCTTAAAGGGATAGTCAAGTCCAAAAAAAACTTTCATGATTCAAATATGGCATGTAATTTTAAACAACTTTCCAATTTACTTTTATCACCAATGTTGAAAGCTAAACCTAGGAGGTTCATATGCTAATTTCTTAGACCTTGAAGGTCGCCTCTAATCTAAATGCAAATTGATAGTTTTTCACCACTAGAGGGCATTAGTTCATGTGTTTCATATAGATTACATTGAGCTCATGCATGTGAATTTACCATGGAGACAGCTCTGATTGGCTAAAATGCAAGTCTGTCAAAAGAACTGAAATAAGGGGGCAGTCTGCTGAGGCTTAGATACAAGGTAATTACAGAGGTAAAACGTGTATAATTATAACTGTTGGTTATGCAAAACTTTGGAATGTATAATTAAGGGATTATCTATCTTTTAAAACAACAAACATTCTGGTGTTGACTGTCCCTTTAAGTCACGCAACCTGCCTGTCTGGCCTCTTAAGTCGCGGAACCTGCCTATCTGGCCTCTAAGTCGCGGAACCTGCCTATCTGGCCTCTAAGTCGCGGAGCCTGCGTGTCTGGCCTTTAAGTCGCACAGCCTGTCTGTCTGGCCTCTAAGTCGCAGAGCCTGTCTGTCCGGCCTCTAAGTCGCAGAGCCTGCCTGTTCTAACTTTTTGTTAGGTTTGCTCCTGGCTAAGCCAGTACTGTTTTCTGTATCCTCCTTGAACTGTCAGGTGAGAGTTTCTTTAAAAATTTCTACTCAACTGATTTCTAGAAATTAAAGTAGATGCCTAAAACAGGGATTTGTACCAGATTGCTGTGGTGAATGTAAACTGTGATCTGGTGTCACAGTATGATAACTTGATTGTTAGGTGTAACTGTAAATTTATAATAATTTCTTTTACAAAGATATGACGAGTCCACGGATTTCATCCTTACTTGTGGGATTTATCCTCCTGTTGACAGGAAGTGGCAAAGAGCACCACAGCAGAGCTGTATATATAGCTCCTCCCTTCCCTCCACCTCCAGTCATTCTCTTTGCCTATGTTCGTACTAGGAAGAGGTAAAGTGATCTAATCGCGCCTGCGTGGCCTCGCAGGACTTGGTGTGCCGATCTAGTGGACATGTCCTCTCTACCACCGTGGAGGCTTCCATTGAGGCAGGACCTGCTCATTCAGGGACATTTTCAACATCCAAATCTAGTTTCTCTGCAACTGACTGCGTGGAGATTGAACGCTTTTGATTTTATCTAAGTGTGGGTTCTCTGATTCGGTCATTTATACTTTGATTCAGGCACGTAAGCCTGTTACTAGAAATATCTATCATAAGATATGGCGTAAATATCTTTATTGGTGTGAATCCAAGAGCTACTCGTGGAGTAGAATTAGGATTCCCAGAATTCTGTGTTTTCTCCAAGAGAGTTTGGAGAAAGGGTTATCAGCAAGTTCCTTAAAGGGACAAATTTCTGCTTTGTCAATTTTACTACACAAACGTTTGGCAGATGTTCCAGATGTTCAATCCTTTTGTCAGGCTCTGACCAGAATCAAGCCTGTGTTTAGACCAATTGCTCCACCCTGGAGTTTGAATTTAGTTCTTAATGTTCTTCAAGGGGTTCCGTTTGAACCTATGCATTCCATAGATATTAAGTTGTTATCTTGGAAACTTTTGTTTTTGGTTGCTATTTCTTCTGCTCGTAGAGTTTCTGAGCTTTCAGCGTTACAATGTGACTCGCCTTATCTTATCTTTCATTCTGATAAGGTGGTTCTACGTACCAAACCTGTATTCCTTCCTAAGGTTGTTTCAAATAAGAATATTAATCAGGAAATTGTGGTTCCTTCATTATGTCCTAATCCTTCTTCTAAGAAGGAGCGTTTGTTGCATAACTTGGACGTAGTCCGTGCCCTGAAGTTTTACTTGCAGGCGACTAAAGACTTTCGTCAATCTTCTTCTTTATTTGTTATTTTTTCTGGAAAGCGTAGGGGCCAGAAAGCTACGGCTACCTCTCTTTTTGGCTGAAGAGTATCATCTGTCTGGCATATGAGACTGCTGGACAGCAGCCTCCTGAAAGAATTACGGCTCATTCTACTAGGGCTGTGGCTTCCTCATGGGCATTTAAAAATGATGCTTCTGTTCAACAGATTTACAAGGCTGCAACTTGGTCGTCTCTTCATACGTTTTCCAAATTTTCCAAATTTGATACTTTTGCTTCTTCTGAGGCTGGTTTTGGGAGAAAGGTTCTTCAAGCAGTGGTGCCTTCCATTTAGGTTCCTGTCTTGTCCCTCCCTTTCATCCGTGTTCTATAGCTTTGGTATTGTATCCCACAAGTAAGGATGAAATCCGTGGACTCGTCATATCTTTGTACGATATGACGAGTCCACGGCCCACCCTGTCATTTTTTAAGACAGGTATATATTTATTTTATTAAACTTCAGTCACCTCTGCACCTTTAGCTTTTCCTTTCTCTTCCTAACTTCGGTCGAATGACTGGAGGTGGAGGGAAGGGAGGAGCTATATATACAGCTCTGCTGTAGTGCTCTTTGCCACTTCCTGTCAACAGGAGGATAAATCCCACAAGTAAGGATGAAATCCGTGGACTCGTCATATTGTAAAAGAAATACATTTATCAGGTAAGCATAAATTTCCTTTTTTATTATTCTAGAATGTGAAATGGTAGTAATACAGAAGACCCTTCTATGAGTAGTTGTCCAAACTTTTGAATGGTGCTGCATATTTTTAATTAGAGCGTCATGATGATTACACAGAGCAATACACTGGCTGCATTTTAATTCATTGTATATGCAGGAATTCTTTCCAACTTTAATTTAAAGCATTAACATTGTTTTTAAAGTTTTATTACAAGACATTTTCAGTTTGATGAACTGTTAGGGGACTTGGTTTCAATAACTAATAAATATTATTGCCTGCGGTATCACAGGCAGATGGATAGGATGCCCTGTGATGTCACAGCTTTCACCCTTTCATCTGTCTGGCATCAGTAGCTGCTTCCTGGGTGTGGAACATGCTGCAGCATGCTATGATTATTAGGAAAGTCTTTTCCATGCCAACAGAATAAACAGAAAGATATTAACCCATTAATCCCAGAGCAGCTTTGACAACAATTGGAACACTTCCTCTAGCTGCAGTATGTGTGCTTCTCTTCTGGCACAAAATGTGTTCTTGCCTTTTTAGGTGGTGTTTATTTGTATGTTTTTTTTTTTTCATAAACCCTTCATCCAAATGCCTATGTGGATAACTACAGTAGATTATGTTTATACACCTTCAATGTTTGGTGACTTTGTACTTTCTTAGGGAAGATTTTGGTTCCTGGGGTTCAGATTTTAGAAAAGTTACATACTGTGTGTTTGGATGCTAGGTCCTTTGCTTTCTTGGCAGGCTCTTAGTGCATGGTGTAATATTTGACGAGATAATAATAGTTTTAGAATATTATTATACTTAACATTGTTTATAAATCAATATATTGCACAGCATCTTTAGTCTCTTTCACCCCTTGTAATTTTTTGTTGAGGTTCAAATCAAGGCATACATATAATATATGTCAGAAAAAACATTAGAGAGAAATTATTATAAGGCACACATACAAAGTAAGCTGAGCAAGATAGGTATTATATGTTGATGTGACAATTATGACAAATATTCATATACATTGGTATATGCCATGCTAATTATATACCCTCCAAATAACGCATGAGGCCACTCATGGACCTCTCAACAGTATCACATATATAACTTCACAGAGGGTGTTCTAAAACAAGAGGGGGCCACTCTTGGGTCCTGAATGATGAACCTTATTTTGTTTATATTATATTATAATTTAAAGAACCTATTACAGGGAGATAATATTGTCTCAAATTGCCAAGGAAGAAAGTTATTAATGGAAATTTCTTAGGACCTCTTGTTAGCTATAACTTAACTTGTTATACAGTGGATATAAAAAGTCTACACATCCCTGTTAAAATGGCAGGTTTCTGTGATGTAAAAAAAGGAGACAAAGATAAATCATTTCAGAACTTTTTCCACCTTTAATGTGACCTATAATCTATGCAACTCAATTGAAAAACAAACTGAAATATTTTAGGTGAAGGGAAGTAAAAAAAAAATAATAATATGGTTACATAAGTGTGCACTCCCTTAAACTACTACTTTGTTGAAGCATCTTTTGATTTTATTACAGCACTCAGTCTTTTTGGGTATGAGTCTATCAGCATGGCACATCTTGACTTGGCAAGATTTGCCCACTCCTCTTTGCAAAAACACTCCAAATCTGTCAGATTGCGAGGGCATCTCCTGTGCACAGCCCTCTGCAGATCACCCCACAGATTTTCGATTGGATTCAGGTCTGGGCTCTGGCTGGGCCATTCCAAAACTTTAATCTTCTTCTGGTGAAGCCATTCCTTTGTTGATGTGGATGAATGCTTTGGGTCATTGTCATGCTGAAAGATGAAGTTCCTCTTCATGTTCAGCTTTATAGCAGAAGCCTGAAGGTTTTGTGCCAATATTGACATGTATTTGGAACTGTTCATAATTCCCTCTACCTTGAATAAGGCCCCAGTTCCAGCTAAAGAAAAACAGCCCCAAAGCATGATGCTGCCACCACCATGCTTCACTTTGGGTATGGTGTTGTTTTGGTGATATGCAGTGTTGTTTTTGCGCCAAACATATCTTTTGGAATTATTGCCAAAAAGTTTAACCTTGGTTTCATCAGACCATAACACCTTTTCTCACATGCTTTTGGGAGACTTCAGATGTGTTTTTGCTAAATTTAGCTGGGCTTGGATGTTTTTCTTTGTAAGAAAAGGCTTCCGTCTTGCCATCTACCCCAAAGCCCAAACATATGAAGAATACGGGAAATTGTTGTCACATGTACCACACAGCCAGTACTTGCCAGATATTCCTGCAGCTCCTTTAATGTTGCTGTAGGCCTCTTGGTAGCTTCCCAGACCAGTTTTCTTCTCGTCTTTTCATCAATTTTGGAGGGACATCCAGTTCTTGTTAATGTCATTGTTGTGCCATATGTTCTCCACTTGATGATGACTGTCTTCACTGTGTTCCATGGTATATCTAATGCCTTGGAAATTCTTTTGTACCCTTCTCCTGACTGATACCTTTTAACAAGGAGATCCCTCTAATGCTTTGGAAGCTCTCTGCGGACCATGACTTTTGTGTAGGACGCGACTAAGAAAATGTGAGGAAAGACCTACTAGAACAGCTGAACTTTATTCAGGGTTAATCAGAGGCACTTTAAATTATGGTGTGTGATGACTCTTATTTAACATGGTTTTGAATGTGATTGCTTAATTCTGAACACAGCTACATCCCCAGTTATAAGAGGGTGTACACACTTATGCAACCACATTATTTTTTTTTTTTTTTTTTTGTTTACTTCCCTCCACCTTAAAGATTTCAGTTTGTTTTTCAATTGAGTTGTGTAGTTTATAGGTCACATTAAAGGTGGAAAAAGTTCTGAAATGATTTATCTTTGTCTAATTTTTTTACATCACAGAAACCTGACATTTTAACAGGGGTATGTAGACTTTTTATATCTACTGTATATATGATGCATAATGAGTGCCTCCCATCTAAATATTTCAGAGAATATTAAGCTTGGAGGGCTACATTTTGACCCTTGACAAAAAACATAGACTATACGTAATTACATATTCTTATAGAAAGGCAGCTTGGTCCCAGACTAACAAAGATCAAAAGTATAGATAGAAATGTCTCACTATCTTCAACTAGCTGTAATAGAACTTGTAGTGTACATGTACAGTTAAAATATGAGTTGTCCAAATACATCAGCTATATGATACATAAAGAAATTCTCAACTATCTGTATTAGTAAATATTAGGCATATATGGTCGCTTTGGACCCTTCACAAATGCATATATATATATATATAAAAAAAACATAGAAACTTGAAACTCCCGTGGCATATAGATCAGTATGAGGACTATTATATAAGACCTCTTTTGGGCCCTCAATCAGAATATTTAGTGAAATATGAGATGGAAAAGGATAATGTACCACATTAATGAGAATAGGGACTACCAATCTGTTAATATATTTAGTATCTGTCCTAGTGAGGTGCAAGTCTGTGGGCTAGTCTACATAGTTTAGTTAAAAAACCTAGGTCAATCATGAATATATGATTCTGATCTGGGAGGGTAGGGGTTTATAGCTGTCAGGGATAAATTTGGAGACTGGGTGGCCAGTCGAGGCGAAACTCATGTAAGATCTGGATTATTTAGTTTAAATTTACTGTGTCCATTGGAATTAATTCCTCCCTTACCCTTCCCTCACCCCCCCCCTTTTTTTTTTTTTTTTTTTTTTTTTTCTTCCCTCTCTCCTCCCCTCCACATCCCATTACCTGCTCTTCCCCTCCCTCTTACCCCCACACTATCTTAACCCAACATTCCCCTTCTCTTTCACCTTCCCATCGGCTTCCTGAATCTATCTTTTCTCTTATTACCTTCTCCACTGAAATTTTCAGAGACATTGTGGGGTTGGCACTGCCGGACTCACCCGCATCTAACACTATACTAGCAACCTTGTTGTTTTTTTTTACCATTGGATGCCTAGGTCCGGTGCTGTCGACCGCAAGAATCAATGTACATTTTTGGCATATCGTAAAGTGGAATTACAAACAATGAACACGTCAATTGTAATATCATAACTTTTTATCAGTCACTTACCAGGATATGTTTATGTTTATCTGATATGGCGATATTGATCGCTCTGGTTTTATGTTTCATCTCAAATGTATAAGATGTAATTATATATGTGTTCATTCAATAAAGCTTACTTTTGAAAAAACCTAGGTCAAATAAAGCATTAAATATTGGGAGGTGACACTAAACATATGGTAGTGTAAGTAAAACTCTCTATCAGATATGATAATGATTTAGAATGCCATCTACAATGACCAGCATGTTAGGGAAATTTTCTGAAACATCGTATTATCTTGGCTCTGAGCCTGAGGGGACATGAACTAGTACCAGTTTTCCTCAATATATTTAGTATATAGCTCTGAACCAACCATTAATTGGGGGACAACTAGTGTACACGTTTATCTGAGGTTCTAAGGATATCTTGTCCAAAGTCTAATCAATTGCTAGACCTAGACATTCCGCCATTTTAACACGCCTTACTGTCTCGGCCGCTGACAATGAGGCCGTAGAGTAACAAGACATTGGAGATATATCTAGAGTTAAGAGTATATTAGACTAAGGGAAGTATTTGGGGTATTAGATGTGGACAAAAAGTATACTTTTTCTATACTGCAGGTATTGCGGGGTAGCTACGTTATGATATAAGATATCAATTAAGGCTAAATTTAAAGGATATTAGATGGTACAGTTAAGAAACCCACTTTGCTTATATGATACTTCATGGATGTCCTATGATCATTATGTCACTCTTATTACTATATGAAGAACCCTGGTTACTGTGTAAACATCTAACAAGCAATAGTAAAAATTAGGTTACCCAAAACTAACTTAGCTCAACTGTTTGAGTGCCAAGATCAACTGAAACGTCAGTGGAAAACAATAAAATACGGTGCAGTCCAGCTTAGGTAATAAACAAATATTGTTAACTGGTGTTATTATAGAGTACTGCTTAGGTTCTAGCCGACTCCAGAGCAATTGAGACGCATCAGAAGGCTCACAGAGTGTATGATTTTCCAGGGCTTGTGAAAGTCAACAATGTTCCTGAGAATAAGACAATCACAGAGAAACTGTTGCATGTGAGGAGACCTCTTTAGTTTCTGCTCTTGGCTAGCGTCTTCCGTGAAGCGTGCAACTTGCTTGTCTCCAGGAGATACTCAGCCAGCTGCCTTGGTATTTAGGCCGGTTTAGTAATTTCGTTTTAGGACCCGCCATCTTAGCCGCATGTATGATCCGGACTTTCTTCTTGGGTAGATTTAGCTGATCAGGGCATGTAACTGGTTTCCTGTACGCTGATTTCACATTATTAGTTCCTTTGGCTATTAGCATATGTCTCTGTTCTCTCTGTGACAGGTATTGTGCTCTCTTTATGGCTGCCGGTGGTTGCTTTGTTCAAGGTGGCGGTGTGGTGTCATCTTGTACAAACACATCAACTTTGTTTGAAATCCTCACCTTTGTATGTGCACCGCTGTAAGTTAAATTTCTACCGTTTGTCCTGGGTTATTACTGTGTTCAGCTGTCTTTCCAGGCACCGGAAATGCTCTGCCAGTAATGACCGAATGTTAGACCCCCAGGCTTCCACAGCCTCCGCAATGGAGGTATCTGCTCCGCTATGTGGCTGGACAGTCATTGCTT
Organism: Bombina bombina; assembly: GCF_027579735.1. Lineage (NCBI taxonomy): Eukaryota > Metazoa > Chordata > Amphibia > Anura > Bombinatoridae > Bombina > Bombina bombina. Next base: position 825,969,130 of record NC_069499.1, read on the forward strand.
AATTGGTAGCGTTAGTATTATAGTTAACAGAGTGGCACAGTGTTTGCAGCATAATCTGATTGAGCAGAAAAGTTGGGGGATATGACAAGGTTCCGGACGTTATTAGGCCTCTGTTGCGTACCTTATAATATAGGTCTGCCAGGCTGGAAGTTCTTGTCAAGCTTTTCAGATTGACGTTACAATAGCGATCTGTGTTGTATCCCTTGCATAAAGCTTGGTTTGTAAAGATTATGGGTGAAAAATAAAGGTTTAGTTAGATCTGATGTTACAGCTGTATCTAAAAGGTAGCCATCTTGGTCGGTGGTTGGACACGCCCCCCCCCCCCCCCATTGTAATTATTTTAATATATTTTTTTCCTGAGGTCCTCAACACTAGTACCTCAAGCAGGTAGAGGGTACACTGTCACCTTGCCTAAATATGTGCTACTAGATGTTTGTAGAAAATGTTATTTGTTTGTTTGTTTAAAGGCCATAAACTTATATGCGGCACGTTCTAAAAAACCATTTCTGCAACTCCATGTGCTAGGTAGTTGGCCATAACTGATTTAGTTAATCTTAGGAATATCAATCCACCATTAGATAAATAATTTTCACCAATTGGCATTTGGTATAGAGTTCTTGTATACAGTACTTCCTCTGACCTAGACAATGGATATTTTTCCCTACCCATGTCTTACATGGGCAGGTTTGGTATTGATTTAACTGTTCTTATTACAATACACAAGATAAAAAAATAAAGATTTATATTTATTTTTAGTTAATGTGTTCATTCTCGATGTGAAATAATATACACACCTATTTAGGTCTGTTTTGCACAGTCTATTTCCCAGAGCCATGTTCAAGGACAATCCTCTTTTCCTTCTTAATACGAGGAGAGTCCACGGCATCATTCCTTACTGTTGGAAAATACTGAACCTGGCCACCAGGAGGAGGCAGACACCCCAGCCAAAGGCTTAAATAATCCCCCCCTACTTCCCTCATATCCCAGTCATTCTTTGCCTTTCATCACAGGAGGTTGGCAGAGAAGTGTCATAAGATTCGGAGTAGTTCCTTATGAAGGGTAACTGGAGTTTTAAGTAGTCTTCTCAGCCTCTCAGTGAGAGCTTTGACGAAGGTTAGAGTCTGGAGATGCAGGGAGAGTCTTTCTGCGAACCCATCCAGACTCGTATTAACAGCTCCTAAGCAATCAGTGTTGATGAGTTTCACTGCGTGCTTCCATCACTTAAGTCCATGTCAGAAGCAATGCTACAGACTTTGAGAGGCTGTGTTTCTGTTCCATGGCATAGATTCCAGTAAGATAGTTTCATTTTTTACACATATGATAACGCCAGAAGACAGGGTCACAGTGTGGCTCCTTTTATCTGTAGGGAATCAAGCGTTAGTATCTCTTGAGGGCGATTATTGAACAGTAGGGATTAATCAGATAAGTTTATTTGATTATGCTGCAACATGTGAGATTTTTTTTTGGGCTCAGGCAGATTTTGGAACGTATAGGTTTTTATTTTCATTTTTTGAGCTGCGCAGCTTGAAAGGCTTGGCGCACTTTTTTTGCTCTTATAGCAGGGGCAGTCCTGCATTGCGCACCATGTGATCGGGTGTGGTCACACTTTATTTCCTCTTTCCTGCCCGTGCTGGTTACCGGAGAAGAAGCGTTTTTTCTGTTTTTGCCTGGGTCATAGGAGGTGGTGAGTGCCCCAGCCATTGGGGGTATAAAGGTGCCATTTTTTATTATTAATCAATAGTCTGCTTTGTAAGCGCAAGCTATGGAGGATTCTGATGCATTAGAGGGTACTCCCTCTTTACCTAAGTCTAATACCTGTTTATATTGTGAGGAGGCCACGGTATACCCGCCCGCTCAACTATGTTCCACAAGCCTCGATAAAGTAATCATGTCAAAGAAGGTTAATATGTTTAATACCACTGAGCCATCCACCTCTGAGGAGTCTTCCTCCTGTGAGGTGCGCACCCTACAGTCATCTCCTAATACACATGCAGCTCCCGGTAGCACTCCTAATCCTCCATCTGGAGAGGGCCTTTTACCGCCAGACTTTACTGCACAGTTACAAACAGCGGTGTCTGCGGCCTTTAGTGCTTTACCTCGCCCTGCTAAGCGCAAGGAAAAGGTCAAATATTGCTTTCCTTCCCAGGGGTCATCAACTAGTTTGTTGCATTTATCTGATACAAGATTATCCGATGATGAAGGCGCCTCTGATACTTCAGAGGGCGAACTTTCTGTGTCAGAGTCTGCTGCCTCTAAACCTCCAGCTGCGGAGGAACCAGACTTTAGATTTAGGATTGAACATTTACGCTTTCTGTTGAAGGAAGTTTTGGCTACGTTAGAGGTTCCAGAGCCCAAATTGCCTGAGGAACCTTTGATTCCTAAATTAGATAAGGTCTGTGAGGACAGGGTTGTACCACAAACTTTCCTGGTTCCTGTAAAGATGGCGAACATTATTAAGAATGAATGGGAAAGGATTGGTTCTTCCTTTTCCCCTTCGTCTTCCTTTAAGAAATTGTTCCCGGTCCCGGACTCTCAATTGAGTTGTTGGGTTCCATCCCCAAGGTGGATGGCACTATCTCCACACTTGCTAAACACACTACTATCCTGCTTGAGGATAGTTTTTTGTTAAAAGAGCCCATGGATAAGAAGATAGAAACTCTGTTAAAAAAGATGTTTCAACATACGGGATATTTGTTTCAACCGGCAGCGGCTGTTGCTGCGGTTGCTGGATCGGCTATCTACTTGTGGGACTCCTTATCTGAGTTGATCGAGGTGAAGGGTCCCCTCAACGTGATCCAAGAAAGAATTAAGGCCTTAAGGGTTGCTAGTTCTTTTATTTGTTATGCAAATTATTCGCCTGAATGCTAAGGCTTCAGGTTTTTCTGTTCAAGCCCCGTAGGGCACTCTGGCTGAAGTCCTGGGCTGCGGACACGACTTCTAAGTCCAGACTTCTTGCCCTCCCCTTTAAGGGGAAGATTTTATTTGCTCCAGGTCTGGACTCAATTATCTCCACGGTTACTGGAGGCAAAGGCTTTTTACCGCAGGATAAGAGAAACAAACCTAAGGGACAAGGTCCTAATTTGTGTTCCTTTCGTTCTGATAAATCCCAACATCAGCAGCCCTCTGCAAAGCCCGAGCAATCCAAGAGTACTTTGAAGCCGGCCTGCCACAAGAAGCCCGTCGAGGATGAAGGGGCAGCCCCCGATCCGGTTCTTGATCACATAGGGGGCTGACTGTCATTCTTTTCAGATGCTTGGTTTGGGGACGTGCAGGAGCCATGGGTCCTGGAGGTCATCGCTCAGGGATACAAGATAGGTTTTAAGTCTCATCCACCCAGGGGCATATTCCCCCTATCAAACCTGTCTTCCAGGCCAGAAAAGAGAGACGCCTTTGGGATACTATTCAAACCTTTTTGTGGTCCCATAGAAGGAGGGAACTTTCCACCTGATTCTGGACCTAAATTGCTTAAACAAATTCCTATCTGTCCCCTCGTTCAAGATGGAGACGATAAGGTCCATCCTTCCCTTTGTTCAGGAAGGACAGTTCATGACCACTATAGATCTGAAGGATGTTTACCTTTACGTTCCAATCCACAAGGAACACTTCAAGTTCCTAAGGTTTGCTTTCCTGGACCAGCACCCCCAGTTTATTGCACTTCCGTTTGGTCTAGCTACTGCTCCAAGAGTTTTTACGAAAGTTCTAGGGGCTCTGCTTGCAGTTGCCAGAACCAGAGGTATAGCAGTATCTCCATACTTGGACGATATTCTGGTTCAAGCACCATCTTGTTGTCTGGCAGAAGACCAATCGAAATCCCTTCTGTTTCTTCTTCGATCTCATGGATGGAAGATAAACTTAGAAAATAGTTCTCTTATTCCCAGTACCAGGGTGCAATTCCTGGGTACTATAATAGACTCCATATCCATGAGGATATGCCTTACAGACCAGGGAGGTTACTAGCTAACTTCCGCTTGTCGTGCGTGCCCTCCAGACTTCCTTAAAGTGAAGGTAAAGTTTTTTCATTAAAAATGGATATGCATAACATCATCGCTCAGAGAAGCAGCATTACACGACATATGGCGATCACACCACCCCACATCTAAGAACTTTACATTCTTCTCCCACCCCCATAAAAAATACTCGAGAATAGATTATTGGTTCACAGATGCTACTGGCCTCACAGTTGCCACGTCAAGCAATATACTTCCTATCACATGGTCAGATCATGCCCCAGTCACATGTACAATCCTATGGTCTGACGCGCCTATCACACCCTATATTTGGAGAATGGATGATACCCTGTTGGATGATCCAGTCTTTAAACTAGAAATAGAGAAGGCTCTGACAGAATACTTCCAGATACATGAAAGAACGGAAACACTGTCAGCCATGGTATGGGAAGCCCATAAGTGCACTATCCGAGGTCTCTTTCTGAAACAGAAAGCCAGGATAGTTAAGAGTAGACGATTAAAATATCAGAAGCTTCTTTCTGAAGTAGAGAACGCTGAGCGCTCACACAAGGCTATGCCTACTGATGCAGCGCTCGATAAGAATTTGACTCAAGCGAGAACAGAACTCTTGCAGTTCCTACAAGAAGACTACCAGAAAGCAGCCCTTGTTCTGAGACAACAGTTCTTCGAACAGGGTAATAAAGCTGGTAGATTGCTGGCCAGGGCTGTTGCCCGGAAAAAAAAGAAACAATATGTATATAGTATGATACACCCGGATGGGAAGACTGGGGAAGATGGGAGATCTATCGCTGAGATCTTTCGATCTTACTACGAAACCCTATACAATATCCAGAATACGAATAGGGCTGAAGGTCATGCCCCTACTCGGGAGCAAGAGACAAACAGGATATTGGAGTATCTTGATAGTGTCGATACCCCAAAGCTCTCGAATCAGGACTCCGAGACCTTGGACTCCCTGCTTACACCTATGGAAATTAAGCAAGCACTCAGGGATATATCTTCGGGCAAGAGCCCAGGACCTGATGGTTTCGGAGCCAAGTACTACAAAATGTTTGGCGACATACTCGCGCCGAATATGATAAATCTCTTTAATCAACTATCAGACGACCCATTTCTACCTAACACAATGCTAGAGGCCCACATTGCCGTGATCCCTAAGCCAGGCAAACCAGAAACTAGCCCAGAAAATTACCGCCCTATCTCGCTGCTTAACGCAGACGTTAAGATATTGGCGAAGGTACTTGCCAACCGCCTCAATAAACATCTTCCACACCTTATCTCTACCGACCAGGTAGGCTTTATCCCAGGACGTGAAGCAAGGGATAATACCTTGAAAGTCCTTCAAATGATAACATTCGCGCACAACAATTCAGTCCCGCTGGCCCTGATCTCGACCGATGCTGAAAAAGCATTTGATCGGGTCAGCTGGACATTTATGCAACTCACACTGGGAAAGTTCGGTTTTGGGCCTAAAATTACAAATTGGATAATGTCACTATACTCAACACCCAATGCTAGGGTAAGAGTGAATGGAACCCTTTCAAATCCCTTCGATATTCGCAATGGGACTCGACAGGGTTGTCCCCTGTCTCCCCTTCTGTTCGCTCTGACGATTGAAATATTAGCGACCAGAATTAGAGCGAACCCTGAGATTAAAGGAATCAATATAGGGGGCAATACGCATAAGCTTGCCATGTACGCTGATGATGTCCTCTTGCTAATATCAGATGTAGGGCAGTCCCTCACAACGGCTATTGAAGAGTTAACACTCTTCGGGGATGTATCAAACTTTCTCCTAAATCCCTCAAAGTCCGAGATCATGAACGTTACGGTCCCGGAGGCTGAGTTTGATAAACTGAAAAGAGGCTGCCCATTGAGAATTGCAAAAGATAAACTGAAATACTTGGGTATATTCTTGACACCCAGTATTAAAGCAATAGTGACCCTAAACTATAAGAACATCAAAAATGAGATCTGTAAGGATCTGTCCAATTGGAGAAATAAAACCATCTCCTGGTTAGGCCGCTTAGGAGTGGTCAAAATGAATGTCATGCCCAGAGTTCTCTACATCATGCAGACTATCCCGTCATCTGCAGCCTCCCATATCCTACACCAAATTCAATCGGCTATTGAGTCGTATATCTGGAGAGATCTAAAACCAAGAATCAGTAGAAAAACGACATTCTTGACTCGGAGTGGAGGAGGAATGGGAGTGCCTGACTTGTTGACGTACCAAAGGGCAATATTCCTCCAGAGATTGGTGGAATGGTGTCAAAACTCAAACCAAAAGGCTTGGATACATGTAGACAATGCTATCCTAAAAAGAGGAAACTCAGGCACCCTGGAGTGGATTTCTCCCGCCCACAGACCCTCTGTGATTAAGCTCTATCCACTCATGGACAGTGTACTAATGAACTGGGATAAATTGCTTAAGAAAACCTCTCACATATCTACCTTTATATCACCCGTTACCCCACTTAGAGAGAATCCTGACCTGATCTTCATGTCTGGTCTCCCCTCCACGAAGGGGTCCTATGATCTTGCTGACTCTGCCATATATAATATACTCCAGCAGGACGGTTTGAAAACACAGGAAGAATTAAAGACATGGGATAATGGGATATTCGCTTCATGGTTTAGACTAGCTCAGATTAGACACTACTTTGATACGCACAGAGACAAACATAATCTGACAAGACGTAAGACACATTTTGAAACTTTATTTACGATGACCCAACACCCGACTCACTTGATCTCTCAACTTTACAAATTATTATTACAGGGAGACGGCCACCTCCTCCCATCCTTTACGCTGTCATGGCAGGACGAACTAGATTTAGAGATAGACCACAAGGACTGGAGAAAAATTTTTGACCGAACGAGACGGGCCTCAGTCTCAGCCAAGATACAAGAAACACAATACAAATTGCTAAGTAGGTGGTATCTGACTCCCCACAGGCTGAAACACATATACCCACACACTAGCGGGAACTGTTGGAGAGGGTGTGGAGAGGAGAGAACCCTTTTACATATATGGTGGACCTGTCCACTGATACGACCTTACTGGAATGATATACTAGCTGAAATGAGTAGGGTACTCAATATTATTATACCTCCTAACCCCTGCTATTTATTATACCACCAGTTACCCAAAATAATTGGAGAGGATAAATATCTTCTCCTCCTGTTGATGCTTAATGGCGCAAAAGGCCTAATTCCCTTATACTGGAAAAAACAGAGCACCCCCAATATTCGAGAATGGAAAAATAAAGTAACTGACTTACTGAGGCTTGAGAGATACCATTAATTACCTTAAAATTGGGAAACTGGGTACACATGAAATGATGTTACTAACCTGGGAGGGACGTGGAATCTAAGTCTTCCCGTAGAGAAATACTGTAGCTGAACTTGAAAAGGGAGTCCACTTTTTATATTACACAACTCACACAACAATCCCCTCGTCCCTCCACACCCCCCTACCCCACCACTCCCCCCCCCCCTTTTTATTTTTAATTTTTTTTATTTATTTTTTTCCCTCTTCTGTTTTTCATCTCCTCACTTTCTCTTCTTTCCCCTATCTTTCTCTCCCCCCTTCATCGGAAGGTTAATCTATCTTACTCCTAACTCTTTTTCCTATCTGTTAGAGATATAATGCACCGAGAACAACTGATCCGACAGCGCTGTGTATAAGTAAGCTGTCGATTTGAGATTGTTAGAATTGTACTGTTCTCGTTAAGCTATATTTTTCATTATGCATTTCATATTGTTTCAACAGAGAATCATCTGTTGCGATGGTTCTTGGCGTGTAAACAGTCTATGTGATGAGTTTCAGTAAGTATAAACGGTATGTGATGGTTTTATACCTTACGTACCGAATGACATTAACTAGGCTGTTAGAATAGATTTCAACATCTAACACATCGCGAAATGTCTTTGAATAACTGTACCACCGCAAATGTTACATAATAACTTAATATTGTTTGGTAATGAACGTGTTTATATGTTTTCCTTTTTTCCTTTGTTATACCATTTCGCTAATAAAGCTTATTTTGAAAACTAAAAATGGATATGCATAATCCTTTTACAATCTCCAATGCAGTCGATATGTTTTTTTTTTAAATAAACTTATTTTTGACCATATTTATCTACCTACATTTTTCTTATCGTAGCCATCAGAATCTCCTCCCATACAGCATTTCCGGGTTTCTGATACTTTGACGTATAGAGCGGTACCACCCGCTCTGTACGTGTAAACTAAGCTCGTGCACATTGAGCGTCTAATAACCGCGCATGCGCATTCTAAATTCTCTGTCACCATTGCGCATGCGTTAATCGTTAATGGACGCGCTCGCTTTGCAAGTAGGCAATACAAATAGTTGAGCATGCGCAGAATTAACCATCCCCTGATGACGTCAATTGACGGCCGCCTAACGGCCAAAGAATCAATTGTCTATCTAAACAACGTGATTGTTGTTTAGGGGGAAAAAAAAAAGGGTTGATTTTAGGATAGCAGAATCGGAGCAGATTATAAAAGATATCTAAGGTAATATTGAAAGATCGAAGTATTGATGAATGAACATGCTATTTATTTTGCATGATATATTCATTTATTTGTAGCAGACCCATTAACTTTACCTTCACTTTAAGGCCCTCTATGGCTCGGTGTATGGAGGTGATTGATCTCATGGTGTCCAGCATGGACATTATTTCTTTTGCCAGATTCTATCTCAGACCACTACAGCTGTGCATGCTGAGACAGTGGAACAGCGATCATTCGGATCTGTCTAAACAGATTTCTCTGGACAGCCGGTCGAGAAAATCGCTCTCCTGGTGGCTCTGTCCAGATCACTTGTCCCAAGGGACATCCTTCTTGAGACCATTCTGGGAGATTGTGACTACGGACACAAGTCTATCAGGATGGGGAGCTGTTTGGGGTGCCAGGAAGGCACAGGGCCTGTGGACTCGAGAGGAATCCTTCCTCCCGATCAACATTCTGGAACTTTGGGCAGTCTTCAATGCTCTGAAGGCTTGGCCTCTTCTGCGATCGTCCTGGTTTATCAGATTCCAATCAGACAACATAACCTCGGTGGCTTACATCAACCATCAGGGGGGAACGAGAAGCTCCCTAGCAATGAGGGAAGTATCTCGGATTTCTCGCTTTCAGCTATCCACATTCCGGGTGTGGACAACTGGGATGCGGATTTCCTCAGCAGACAATCCTTTCATCCGGGGGGATGGTCTCTCCATCCCAAGGTATGTGCGGAAATTTGCAACAAATGGGAGATGCCGGAGATAGATCTCATGGCGTCCCGTCTCAATTCCAAGCTACCCAGGGATCCTCAAGCGGAGCTAATAGATGCATTAGCAATGCATTAGCAATGCCTTGGAGATTCAATCTGATTTACATTTTCCCGCCATTACCACTTCTTCTTCGTGTAGTGGCGCGCATCAAGCAGGAGCAGGCATCAGTGATACTGATTGCTCCATTGTGGCCGCGAAGGATGTGGCTCGTGGACCTGGTGGGGATGTCCTCATCTCCTCCGTGGAAGTTACCTTGTTGCAGGGATCTGCTGGAACAGGGTTCTTTTGTTCATCAAAATCTAGATTCTCTGAGGCTGACTGCGTGGAGATTGAACACTTAGTCCTAGCCAAGAGAGGTTTCTCTGAGAGGGTTATTGATACTCTCATTCAGGTTTCGTAAGCCTGTTATTTGTCGCATCTATCATAAAGTGTGGAGAGCTTATTCTGGTGTGAAGAACATGTTTTAGCCTGGCATAAGGTTAAGGCTGCCAGGATACTTTCTTTTCTCCAGGAGGGTCTGGAGAATGGCCTTTCTGCCAGTTCCCTGAGGGGACAGATTTCGGCCCTATCTGTTTTGCTGCACAAGAGGCTTGCAGAGCTCCTTAACATCCAATCTTTCGTTAAGGCTCTGATTAGGATCAGACCTGTGTTTAGATCTAATGCTCCACCTTGGAGATTGAATCTTGTTCTTAAGGTTTTGCAACGGGCTCCGTTTGAGCCTATACATTCAGTTGACATCAAATTGTTGTCCTGGAAGGTTCTTTTTCTATTGGCTATTGCGTCGGCACGCAGAGTTTCTGAAATAGGTGCCTTGCAATGTGACCCTCCTTATCTGGTGTTTCACGCTGATAAGGCTGCCCTACGTACCTGCTTGGGTTTTCTTCCTAAGGTTGTGTCTGATCGCAACATCAATCAGGAGATTGTGGTTCCTTCCTTTTGTCCTAATCCCTCTTCTTTGAAGGAAAGTTTACTTCATAATTTGGATGTGGTTCAAGCTTTGAAGTTTTATCTGCAAGCTACTAAGGATTTTAGACAAACTTCTTCCTTGTTTGTTATCTACTCTGGGAAGCGTAAGGGTCTGAAGGCTTCTTTTTGGTTGAGGAGTGTTATACGCTTAGCTCCTTAGACCTCCTCAGAGGATTACGGCTCATTCCACTAGAGCGGTGGCTTCCTCTATGGAGGCCTCTATGGATCAAATTTGTAAGGCGGCTACCTGGTCCTCCTTACATACTTTTTCTAAATTTTAGAAGTTTGACGTTTTTGCTTTGGCCGAAGCAGCTTTTATGAGAAAGGTTTTGCAGGCTGTGGTGCCCTCAGATTAGGGTCTGCCTCTCTTTTATCCCTCCCGTTATCATTCAGTGTCCTCTAGAGCTTGGGTATAGTTTTCCCCACAGTATGGAATGATGCCGTGGATTCTCCTCATATTAAGAAGGAAAACATAAATTATGCTTACCTGATAATTTCATTTCCTTCTGTATGAGGAGAGTCCACGGCCCCTGCCCATATACTCTGATGGGCGGACCAAAATTAGGTTTTCTCTTCTGGCATTATTTATACCCTGATGTTTCTCCTACTGTTCTTTGTTCCCTTGGCAGAATGACTGGGATATGAGGAAAGTAGGGGGAGTATTTAAGTCTTTGGCTGGGGTGTCTTTCCCAACAGTAAGGAATGATGCCGTGGACTCTCCTCATACAGAAGGAAATGCAATTATCAGGTAAGGATAATCTATGTTTTTCTGTTTTGTGTTTTACTACAATAGGTCCTGACTTACAGTATATATGTGAACTTAATCTAGAACAACTGGAAGGAGTTTGTGGGACAGGCAGAGGCTCCCAAGGACTTAAAGGACCATGATTCCCTAATGTTGAAACACTTGAAACTGATGCAGCATAGCTGTAAAAAGCTGACTAGAAAATATCACCTGAACATCTTTATGTAAAAAAGTATCACTGTTTACACAGAACTTACTCTGCTGAGCTGAGGAAATTGTGAGGTAAAATATCTTCCTTTTTTACATAGAGATCCTCAGGTGATATTTTCCTGTCAGCTTTTTACAGTAATTCTGTATCACTTTCAATTCATTTAGCATATGAGTATTATGTCCCTTTAAGAAAGTTTCTACTGAATCAAGGATGATAAAAATCTCAGCAATTAAATATATTACTTTTTTTTTAAAATGTTTCACTTTGAGGACAGTAGGATACAAAATACACTTCATTCTCACTAGCTATTGGTTCTTTTATTTTTTTCTTTTATGTTTTGTTTGAATAAAATGTATCGCTTAACCTACTGCTCTCGAGGTGCAGCTATTTGTTTTTTTCTTTAATGTGAATATTTACAAGGCAGTACCTGCATCATAATACTTCTGCTGTTGCATACAATGGACATTGTAGAAGAGTAGCTCTGAGTCAGCATTGGCAAAGCTTTGAAGTAAATGATCACCTACTTTTCTGATATGATATCACTTCCATATGAGGAAATTAAGTTATGACAAAGACTCACAATCTGGTAGTCTGTTTCCTCAGGCCATACTTTAGACACATGCCTCATTTTCTCTCCGTACAAGTCCTAGCTAGGCTTTCTTTTAGCTGAAGCTTGCAAGAAAGGAAGTTGATATTTGATTAAATTGGAGGAGATCCATTGATTTTTGTAAAGTTTATGCCTAATTCCATGGGGTCCACTAATAGTAAATATGTTGCCAAGAACTTCCAAGGAGGTGTAAGAGGGGATAAGCACACCACCCCATTTTGGGAACATGTCTAGAATTCTATTCTTGTGACAGTAAGAGAGTCATTTAATTGACCTTATGGCAAGGGCATATTTTGGCCTAGGCAAACAATGCACTGGCCTAGGGCGGCAGATTGGAGGGGGCAGCACTTTTTGAGTCTATACCGTGATTAACTAACCCAGGCGCATCAAATGACAGGCAGTAATGAAGAAAGATTCAACAGCACCCAAACGGTATAGTTAAAAAGCAACCTTCTGCTGATCTGTCATCACTGCGTGCCTAAGTGAGTGCCGAGGGGCTGTCCGACTCCCTAGTGTGATGTCACACACTAACCACAAATAAAGTTCTACCTCTCTCTAGCCTCCCCCTTCTTTCCCATGTGCGGATGTTTCTGGGAAAAAGAAGGGTTGCAGGCGAGAGTGGGGAGAAGGCTGCATTGGGTAAGTTCACTCTGGGGGTTCAAGGAAAACAATATGTATTTTAAATCACACTACTAGATGGAGCTGATAGTTGACACGCAGCCTCATGCAGTTTCCTTTTGAGTGTGCACAGTAGTAAGTGGAACATGTGGTTCAGGGGCACACAGCAGTCGGATATATATTTTTTCTACTCATCATTTATGGCCCCATGGGCTATTAGTTTCAACAAACGAGCTTCTGTCTAGAAAGGTATTGGTGGGTGGGGCAACTATGCCGTTGTTGTGTCTGTATAAGCTGAACTGTGCTGCACTGCTGCCTTATGTCAAAGTTACTGTTTGTGTGCTAAGCTGACCTTTTCTCCCCCCTCAACTGATAAAAGTGTTTATTCCGGGCAAGTGTCAGCTCAAACATCTTCTTGGTTAGATAGCATCGTTATATGTCAATCAATCTTCCTGCTTATAACGGAAGTGAGTGAGGAAAGACCTTTCTTTAAAAGTCTTTTTAACTACTTGTCTGTTAAAGAGAGATTTTTTGATTTTTTTTACTTGGGTTGTGGCTTGATTGGTTAGGATATCTGTGACAGGTAAAAAAACTGAAGAAGCTCAGCCTAATGATTGTTTACCTGCACTCTCTGTATGCAGGATTTCTGGATATATCTGTACCCTATGCATTCATAAATGATGGACTCTCTGCATGTGACATTATTGGCTTTCTACATTGGCTGTATAACCTACATCCTGTCTGTGGATACCAGGCAGAAAGGGTTAAACCCCTACCCCCTACTAACTCACCCCCTCCTGTTTCTCAGCGGATTTGTGCTCCTGAGAGCAACCGCAATCTCCCATGCCTGTTGTTTTGAATTGTGAACTTTGTCAGAGAAGAGCTGATCTCTGACCGGGAAAACCCTTCTAGTCTGGCCGTGCTCCTGGAAGTGCCGGCCAGCCGCACTGAAATGGATACCCGCCTAACCCCTCTCAGGCTAGCCGGGCTCCTGGAACTCCCGGTCGGCCGCTTCACGCTGGAAACCCACTAACTTTACCCCTGGTTGCTCCAACGGCCCTTTGCCTCAAAACTCTTGCTCTTTTGGGGATTGGTAGCACCTAGGGAGGACAAGAAGTGGGGTGATTGCCGGAGGGGAGCTCCTTTGGGAACCGTGGGTTTTGGACACCCCTACCCCCTATATTTAGCAGGCTGTAACTCTGTAACGAATCACGCCACTTTTTGGACTGTGGCATCTGGGGACCGAGAGCAAAGGACACAATGGAAGTGCAGCCGCTCCCCGGGGATCACCTCGAAACCACCACCTTTGGGGCTCTGTGGGACTGTGGCTGTTATGGCAGGCGCCAGCCTGTCTGGAGGGGCGGGAATGGCAGGAGATTTGGGAGTGAGATAAGACCCTTTGGTTGTGTATAAAAGGAGTGTGTGTTTCTCAATAAAATCAGTTCTTGTTTCACCTGAATGCTAGTCTGTCTAGTTATTTGGGTGGGCTCCTTCTATAATCTTTTTCTCTACTACATAGCGACCTGTTGTCAGGGATAGGAAGGACCCTCTGGCAGAGCTACCCAGTCGGGGTAGCCGGAGTCTGTCACAGGGTGGGATCCGAAGGTAGTTGAAGATTGAAAAAATTTACTTTCTTCTGCTATACTTAAGGTCCAAGTGTCAATCTTTTGCAATAAATGGACACAGCATCCTATTGTGCAGTTTTTCAATCCTTATCTAAAGTGTCGTCACAATCCTGCCCTGGATTTGCATTCCGTTTTTGATGCATTAATAAATGTGTATTTAACGTCAGCTCCTCTATGGCTTTTGACACTGAAACAGTTTTTCTGGTGCCATTAACCTCTGAGAAAAGGGTATCTGAATTATAAGCTCTGTCTTTAGATGAGCCATTTGTTTTCCATCAACAGTTCATTTTTATTCAGCAACCAGTGTGAAGATATGCCCTTATACACTTTGGACGTGTTTAAGTTGGTTACCCATGTCTTTATTCACACACATAATTTTTATACTGCTTTTTAAAAATCTCACTTGGTAAGTATTTGTAGGGTGGGCAAATATAATTAGAAATTAAATAATCATCAGCAGAACTTTCTATACCTTGGCATATATTCGATCTAAAACTTACAAAGATCCTAGTGCTTTATGGTATTATGAACAGTACTGGGAATAAAGAAGGGGACATCAGATAATCGGGGCATGGTATTTTTGTTGGTATTTTTCTTTTGGTATTTTTGTGTCCTTGCCCCTGCACAAAAGCAAGTCTCACTTGGTAAATATTGGATATGATACAGACCAAGAAATTGCTGCTGTAGATTATTTAATTTCTAATTACAAAAGTATAGGAACGTGCAATAAGCTATAGCAAAATAAATGTAGTGATAAATGGACAATCAGTAGACTTATTCACACTTGTTGCATTATTCTGATATGGCAAAATACCAACAATAACCTATTTCCTAATAAAAATTTAATTGCAAAATGTTGAGAAAGTAATTGCAATATGTATTTTTTTTTTTAATATCAAGCAAAACAATAAATGTACAAGTATCTGTGTAAAGTATTTTGGAGGTAAGAAATTGTAATTAGAAACGTACCTTTGACTTAGAAACTTTTATTTTACATTAGGTATTATACGTTTTATAAAATGTTCTACGGAAAATGACTGCAGTATAAAGCCAATTATTTGCAATATGAAATTTGCATAAAATTTAGCAACACCAAATAAAATATATTATTGTTATAAGAAACATTCTGTCAATGGAAACGGGGGCTTATGGAAACAAATATGCAGTTGTTGAAAAATTTAATTATAAATTACGTCTTCCAAATTTTCGGTAGTAAGTAAAGATTTATTTTAATTATATTGCAGTAATAGTCATATATTATGCGAATATGCATATGTGTGATGTTATATATCAGTGGAAAGAATATATGCTTAGTCTGTAGCAGGGGTTCCCAGACAAAATTATCACTGAAAAATACTTATGCCAAAATAAAGAAAATTGTGCATGTAGCATACTCCAAATGTTAAGAAAAATCAGGGTGTTCTTGTGTTTTTACATAAATAGTACACAGGGTTAACAATTTCCCACATTAGCTGTTACAAAGTCCAAATCTATGGCCAAAACACATCTTTTGTTGGGCTTTTAAGTCATTTTTGCCTTATGTCTATCATCCCTGGTAGATTTTAATTTGTCATTAATAAAGGGAGCTGGTTGACATTTTATAACTAATAAATGTACTTTGTCCCTCTGGGATGCTGTTTTAACCCCTTTACTACCAATACTTATAGGGGATAACTTGCCCAAAATACTGGAGAATTTTTTAGCATTTTGCTATTACTTCATTTAAACAAAAATCGATCCTTGGTTTTTTTTATTTACCTGTCAAAACTATATATTATTTTTTTTTATGTAGACAACCCAAGTTACTGATATAGGCCCATTTTGGTATATTTCATGCCACCATTTCACGGCCAAATGAGATCAAATAAAAAAAAATGTTTATTTATTCACAAACTTTGGGTTTCTCACTGAAATTATTTACATACTGCTTGTGCAATTATGGCGCACATGGTTATAAAAGATTCTCTGGAATCCCCTTTGTTCAGAAATAGCAGACATATATGACTTTGCCATTTCTTTTTGGTAATTAGAAGGCCGCTAATTGCAGCTGCGCACCACACCTATCTTAAAAGGTTAATTTCAGCTTTAGTGTGGAGATTACCCTCCCATATGACACTTTCCAACCCCTGATCCCTCCCAATCAGCTCTCTGCCCCCTCCCCCCCCCCCCCCCCCCCACTGGTCTGCCAGTATGAACATTTAAGGCTTCTTTTTTTTTAAATAAAAAAAATATATATATATATATTTTCTGCAGTATAGGATCCGCCCTTACCCCCCAACCACCCTGATCCCCCCCCCCAACAGCTCTCTAAACCTCCCCCCTCTAACTACTAGCCGCCATCTTAGGTACTGGCAGCTGTCTGCCAGTACCTGTAAACCAATTTTTTATTATTATCTTTAATTTATTTTCTGTACCGTAGTGTCCTCCCCCCTCCCACGATCCTTAGTTAGGGCCCCCCACAACCCCACATTCCCTTTTCTGTAGTGAAGCTGCCTCATCCGTAGTGAAGCTGCTTTTGTTTTTTGTTTTTCTGTAGCATAGGGCCTTTCCCTCCCCTCTCTACTGCTGAGCCGCCCACCTTGCCCCCTACTCACACCTCCCACACACAGTGTCAACGGTTGTAACAATGAGGCATCTGCCCTCATATGGAACCGGAGCACTGATCGCGCTCTGGCTCCATATGCGGCAGATGCCTGCAGCTTCAGGAACTCCAGCTCTCGGCTGTAACTTAACATCTGAGACTGCTGGAGCTTCCTGAAGCTAACACGTATATATATATGTCTTGCTGTACGATAGGCAAAGCACTGCAAGACTTATATATGTCTGTTTGGGTGAAGGGGTTAAAGAATTCTTTAGCTGTAACACATTTCAATAAATTGATTTTGCACAAGAGCAGAAAGAGAGAGTATATTTAAGGCCCAGTGTGTGTAGCCTCAAGAAAGCTAGTTATATTTTAATTTAACAACCCCTGACATGTAGCATGTGGCATTACAATTAACAATTACAATCCCCAGTATTAAGAAAACATAAATGTAAATACAATCTGCATTGTATCAATTAACCCAACTGGAATGTCTTGCATTGACAATGCATTAACTGCAACCAGATGGATGCAGCTCAAGCTGCACAGTCCTGAAATTGCAACTGTCATCGGGCACATGCTACTCACCAGAGTACCAAGCCTATTACTAGTAGTTGTCACCTCCCTAAATTTGCTATCCTTCTGCAGATCACAGAGTTCAGCCTGTGAGAAGCCCTCGGGGTGTGCAAAGCGTTGTTGCCAGATCTTGAACAGGGCGAAGATGCCTGACCAGGGGTGGGCTGAGGCCATGTCACGTGACCGATGGAGGGTTGTTGCTCAAGTAGAGAAGTTACACCAAGGGAACTGTGTGATACCTTAAAAATGTTAGGCAGGAGCAATGGGGCCTTTAGTGCGGCCAAACACTAAATTCCTAATTCCTTTCAATAATGTGGCTGTCAAAAGGCATCCTTTTCATGGTAGCATAACCTTAGTGCGGCTACACTATGCTTTTCATGGTAGCATAACCTTAGTGCGGCTACACTATGCTTTTCATGGTAGCATAACCTTAGTGCGGCTACACTATGCTTTTCATAGTAGCATAACCTTAGTGCGGCTACACTATGCTTTTCATGGTAGCATAACCTTAATGCGGCTACACTATGCTTTTCATGGTAGCATAACCTTAGTGTGGCTACACTATGCTTTTCATGGTAGCATAACCTTAGAGCGGCTACACTATGCTTTTCATGGCAGCATAACCTTAGTGCGGCTACACTATGTATTTCATGGCAGCATAACCTTAGTGCAGCTACACTATGCTTTTGACAGCCACTATATTGTTCCATGATTTACCTTTAAAGGGCAAGGCAGTCAACATTTTGGGCACCCCTGGTCTGTAGGATGCTGCAGGTTTTGGAGTCAGCTAGTGTTTCTGATTTAAGTGTAATCAACAACATGTCTGCAAGGCATTTTCTTTTTCTGCTTGTCTTTTGTCATTCCCCCATTGTGTGTTCTCTCTTTCATGGATAATAATATAAATGTTAAGATTAATCCCACCTATGACATGTTTCAAGTTGTGATTTGGTACTTAATCCCACACATTTTAAATAACCATGCAAAATGTAACTTGATCAGCAAACGTATGCTATATCAGATTATAATGCAACAAGTGTGAACACCAGTAACAACTTATTTCCTACAAAAATATAATGGCAAAATATGGAGACGTTAAATAATAGTTAAAAAAATAACTATCAGGTGTTCTTCTTTTTACCATATTATGAATTTATACTAAATGCCCCAAATTATTTTTTTTTCTTTTTTGGTGAGAAGAAAAACATGTATGAGCCAGGTTTATAGGTCAACCTATGATATAATATAGTATATACACATATTAACACAAATATATATGTATATAAGCTTTTTTTTTTTTTTTTTTTTAACACCCACAACCGCCATCTTTACCCCCAAAACACTGCCTAGTGCAGTTATTTTATTAAAAAATAAAGATGCTGGGAAAACGTCCGGGCAGCGGCCATCACAGGTCGCAAGAGTGTTAGTCTCTTCAAACTCCAGCACAAATCTACTTAAAATCCTCTTGCTAACACTACATCGTGCAGCTTGCTTGACTACAGATTTGTCACCAAAGTAAGCTATTTCGCACAATACCACTATTTTTGGTCTTGATAATGAATTCAGCATGCCGGAGTAATTCAAGGGTTGTGGCCTAACATCTAACCCCCTGGTAGGGCACTTAGGTGCTCCTATCGTTAAAAGGCAGTGATTCCCCGCAAGGCACTGCAAGAACATCCCGTGATAAGACACCGCAAATTTTATTCACTGTCCTGCTCATTACATCTGCCTAACGCCTCTTACTGAGTTTCTGCTATGGAGATCCCTACACATTTCCTTGAGGATCTATGCAGCCTACTTACCAGACACCATGCAGCTATGAAGGACATGCTGGTCACAGCATTCAAAGGCAGCAGCACTGGTTTGCTTCAGCAGCCCTACCAATTCATCCCCGACAGTGTGAAGTGTGAGGGTGGTGACGTTCTGGGGCCCCGACATCCACTACCTACTACTAGCACTTCTATGGGAGATCTGAAACACTGCGCTATGGAACCAGCAATCCGATCTAAAGAGGGGCTGGCGAGGCGACCAGAAAATGCTTTAGAGAGCTTCAATGTTATCACCCACGCCTCCGATCCTGCACCCGAAACGACCCAATTTGTTCCACCAAAAATTCAAGAGACCATAAATTGTAGCACACAAGTTTCTCCAGAAAAAAAAATGATCACGGCGATGAAAACTTACATGCCGCGTGTCTCCCTTCGGCTACATTGGTGCCCTTTGAGATCATTCACACAGCCTCACAGTTCCCTAAGTGGGATCCGGGCAGTTCATCTCTCACAATCGCAAAATAACCAAGCTGTCTAGAATCTTACAGGCCACTATCTACAGCTCCTTTGCGCCTGTCTTGGAACCCAGAAGATCTGTTTTATATGGACTTAGTGAAGCACCACCAACCTTGTAGAACTATTGCCCCGCTACATGCCGTTGAAACTTTTAATTATTCAGCATGCATACTGTTAATGGCTAATCTTCCCTATCTTGAGTGCTTTTAGCAGCTTACCATAGGTTATTTTTAATCTTTGACAGTTTGCTTATTTTTCAACTACCGTATTTTCCGTGTATAAGACGACTGGGCGTATAAGACGACCCCCTACTTTTCCTGTTAAAAATATAGGGTTTGTGCTATACTCGCCGTATAAGACTACCCCCTAGACTACCCCCTCAATGAATGCAGCAAGCACACCAACTAGATGTAACACAAATTCACAGTAAGGATAGTACCTCCTAATGTCAAGGCATAGATATCATTAACCGGATCATGAGGGAAGGGTGTATCACACTGACTAGTATCGTAATATGAAATGTATACTTCAGATGTTGTAACTAGACTGCTATGTTCGGTAAGCCCAAGATAATACAATAACCAGCTCTTAAATATGCGCAATATATATGAATAGCAACCTGCTCACCGTATGTTGATTCATACATTCAGGATTAGTTGCAAGGTCCGTGAGACAGCCGCGTCTGTAGAGGAGAATTTCCTGAGAGCGGTAACAGGAGCAGCGTGTTCGGCCACAGCTGATGACGTAGCCAGGTAGAGAAGGCGTCTCACTGAGAAGACGGAGCAAAGTCCTGACAAGCGCTTCAGTCTGCAAGACAGCTGCAGCAGGAGGAGCTGAGAGGATGGAGAAGCCGGATTGGCGATAGGTAACACTCCCACAAGTGCAGGAGGAAAATTAATCCAGCAAGGAATGCTGGTAACAGGGAACTTAAATAAGGCAACGGGACAACCACAAATAAAGGGCCAGTAACAAAAATAAAAGGTAGATAGGACCTGACAGCACCCGCCCAGTGCCCGCCTCTGTTTCAGTGGAGCCTGTACTCTGTAATAATAAGGCTTATAAAACGACACCCAGCGTATAAGACGACCCTCGACTTTTGAGAAGATTTTCAAGAGTTAAAAAGTCGTCTTATACGCCGGAAAATACGGTAGTTGCTATACATGCATAACTTTGCTTGAATTTTACTCTCATGCGTGTGTTAGGCATATATTGTACTAAGAGGGAAGGGCATCAATAGAATGTTAACACTTCTGTAGCTATCACATACCCACAATACCCCATCGTAGTTGGCTTCTCATTTAATTAAGCCCCTTCACTGCTGAGTAATTTTGTACAGAATAAGAGTCTGCTAACCTTATTCCATTTTACTGGGGCAGTATCTTCTCCTAGTTTACTCCCATTTATGCCTTGTTGTTTGTGGCCGAATCAGCTGCCCCATAGATAAATTTACGCTTGGGAGTGATAGAACACATACAGCACCCTTACAATGGGCTTTGGCAGAGTCGACCCTTAGAAGTGTATCCTCTTGTTATATTATGCATGGTTAGTATAGTCCCTTCTGGTTCGTTTCCAAATAAATACTGTATGTCCATAACGCAAGTTATGGAGCATTTCTGAAGACCGCTGCTCCATAACCTGTCCGCCTGCTCTGATGAGGTGGACAGAAATCGCCACAGTTCAACCTGATCGAGTATGATCGGGTTGATTGACACCCCCTGCTGGCGGCCGATTGGCCGCAAATCTGCAGGGGGCGGCGTTGCACCAGCAGCTCACAAGAGCTGCTGGTGCAATGCTGAATACGGAGAGAGTATTGCTGTCCACATTCAGCAAGGTCTGGCAGACCTGATCCGCACTGTCGGATCAGGTCCGCCAGACCTTTGATAAATAGACCTCTATGTTTTATGTTACTAACTATTCTCTGAACTAAAAAGCAGATGTTTATGTTAAACTTGTGCCTTTCCTAATCATTCTAGTTATTTACTTAAAAAAAAAAAAAAGAGGTTTCCTCAATGGGGTCCAAGAGTAACCTCTCTTATCTCTGAGTACTCTCTTTAAAGGGACAGTCTACACCAGAATTTTTATTGTTTTAAAAGATAGATAATCCCTTTATTACCCATTCCCCAGTTTTGCATAACCAACACAGTTATATTAATATACTTTTAACCTCTGTGATTATCTTGTATCTAAGCCTCTGCAATCTGCCCCTTTATTTCAGTTCTTTTGACAGACTTGCAGTTTAGCCAATCAGTGCCTGCTCCCAGATAACTTCACGTGCACGAGCACAGTGTTATCTATATGAAAACGTGAACTAACACCCTCTAGTGGTGAAAAACTGTTAAAATGCATTCTGAAAAGAGGAGGCTTCAAGGTCTAAGAAATTAGCATATGAACCTCCTAGGTTAAGCTTTCAACTAAGAATACCAAGAGAACAAAGCAAAATTGGTGATAAAAGTAAATTGGAAAATTGTTTAAAATTACATGCTCTATCTGAATCATGAAAGTTTATTTTGGCCTAGACTGTCCCTTTAACTTATATTAGTCTTATAAGGCACAAGAGTGGCCTTCTGTGAAATTCGGAGGGTCAAGATTCCAATTAACATGTTATTCCATCATTGCTTATAGAAATTATTTGTATTAGCTTATTGTATTTGACATTTGTTTTAGCTTGTTGTATGTCATGACATTAAACCTCAATAAAAAATAAAAAGATGCTGCTATCTTTATTTTTTAATCAAATACACTACACTGTATTTTTGGGGCACATTTATAAAATTAACCAGAGATCTGATCTTGTAATGGCTGGTTAATAATCACACGCTCCACTTGTAATCTAGCCCTATATTGTCTACTTTATATAATCCTGTAGACATCATATGAAGGTAAAAATGTCAAATATGTATCTTGTTGTATACCTTTTTTAGAGTTAAATGTGGTTGTCAAAACTATAACTATAATATATTTTGTCATCTACACTGATATTATGTTTAGAGTATTTTTTTGTCTGCCATATAGCCATGTACAGTATGTTTGCAAATACTGATACATTGTTTATTTCCAGGGGACGTGATATTTCAGTACAGAGACCCCCTTATTCACACCTTCCTGAAGTGCTCCAGAGATCCGGATAGCTCCTTGAGGGCGAGCAGCCTATCCAATCTGGGCGAGCTGTGCCAGCGGCTGCAGTTCTCTCTAGGCCCATTTGTTCATGAGGTATGATTTCCATTCCACATTATCTTCATGTCTTCAGTACACTTGCCCTGATTATCTTCTGTCATTGTGACATGGCTTACATTTAAATTTCCCCCAGGTGAACAACTGTTTATCAGCTATTGTCCGAACTGACCCAGAAGCCCAGGTGCGAAGAGCAGCTATTCATGTGGTGGTTCTGCTTCTACGAGGTCTGAGTGAGAAAGCCATGGAGGTAAGTTTGTGGAGTGAGTACTCACTGTTGATTGCACTGTGAAGTTACATAGGAAATCCTTATTTTTTTTATTGATATAAAGTGGGACTTATTTTATTATTATTATACTTTATTTATGAGGGCCAACATATTCCGTAGCGCTGTCAATGGGTACAATTAATTTAAATAAAACAATGATATAAAACTTGTAAGAGACAAGACAAAATTTTATAAACACATACAGGAGGAATTGAGGGCCCTATTCTAGTGGGAACTTACAATCTAGAAGGTAGGAGGTTGAGAAAATACATAGTTAGATGAAGGAAATGTTAGGTAAGTGGAAGTAATTTATTACTGAGTTGGGTGGTAGGCGTCTCTGAACAAAAAAAGTTTTCAGGGAGCATTTAAAGGAAGAAAGAGCAGGGCAAAGCCTTACAGCACGAGGAAGAGTGTTTCGAGGGTAGGTGCTGCACAACATAAGTTCTGCAGTCTAGCATGGGAAGAGGTGATAGTCGAAGATGCAAGGAGCAGGTCATTGTTGGATCTTAGTGGGCGGGCTGGAGTATACCAATTGGGGGTGGTTTATGATGTGACCACGCTGTAGAGTCAATATGATTAAAACACCTGAGAGGTTTTAACTTACTGAGCAACGGATTGAAGGGATATCATTGAAAATACAAAGTGAGTGTGTCACATAAATACCTCAAATAAAATAAAACAGAATATACTAATGAATAAGCACTATTTATGTTCGTTTTGGTATTTTGATATAAACTTAGTCTTCAGTTACATGAGTGCATTAAATATGAGAATCAGGGTTAAATGTGTTTATATAGCATGTGTACATATATTTTTGTGTGAGATATGGGCTTTGTACTCAAAATGTTTTGTTAGGATGTAATTATATGCTACATATTGTAATTGTAACTATGAAACACTGATTGTATACACATGTGTTTAGTCACGCCTCTAGAGGGGTGTGTTTTATCCATTGCTTTGATTGGTCATGTGTTGTTTAAAAGTTTAGGAAATGGTAAGGTGCTTTTATGCCTGATGAAACAGTGATTTTACAGCTGAGAAACGTGTTGCATTTGGGGGCTATATGCATATGCCCTCTTATCACTTGAAGCTTTGGTTTTATATGTGAGTTTTAATAAACCCCTTGTTTTACTTTAGCCAAGTGTTAGCACCTTACTTCTACTTTTAATACTCTTTGGGGCGGTTTGTATTTGAGTACTGCATCTGGTGTTCCTGAGAGATGCCTGTCGTCAGGGTTAGCTGATACACCCCAAGTTATCAGCTCGCTTCCACAAGCACATAAGGTTGCTCCAGCTAAATGTGAGTACCCATTTGGCTTTATATCGGTGTGGGATATAGGCGCCCCTTTGTCTTTTGTATCCATCTTCAGAGCCTGATCCGGAGTGATCTGCAAGGAATAGAGCAGCCGTGTACTTGACATTGCAGTAAAACAACAAAAAGGAAATAGGCGCCACATGTGTAGATCAATTGCAGCGAATGGTAACAGACGAACTGGAGACACAGGGTACTCACATGATGTAGAGGCACTCACTTGTGCCAGTAGGAGCAGACTAGTTCTTTTACAGCAAACCAGCTAGCTGAACGGGCAAATCTTAGGATCTCCAGAAGCACTAGAATACTGGAACAACGGATCTGCAGCGAGTGATGTGGAGGAGCGAGCAAACCGCCCCTTGGTAGCGTAGGAAAGTTCAATAAACACTAAGTACTAGCCTGATGAAAACTAAGTACATGCCTGATGAACGGGGTTATCCCGAGAAACACATCGCATTATTGCATTTAATCTCATGTTAGTGATTCAAACATTAAGCAGGAGTTGTTTTTAACTTTGGTATTGTTATATACTTTTTAATAAATCTTTTTAAGTTACACTCCTAGTACTTAGTGTTTATTGGACTATCCTACGCTACCAAGGGGCGGTTTGCTCGCTCCTGTACATCACTCGCTGCAGATTTGTTGTTACAGTATTCTAGTGCTTCTGGAGATCCTAAGATTTGACCGAGTTCAGCTAGCTGGTTTGCTGTAAAAGAATCAGTCTGCTCCTACCGGCACAAGTGAGTGCCTCTACATCATGTGAGTACCCTGTGTCTCTAGTTTGTCTGTTACCATTCGGTGCAATTGATCTACACATGTGGCGCCTATTTCCTTTTTGTTGTTTTACTGCATAGTCGTCTCATCACGTTTGGGGAAGTTAGAGTGCTGCCTGGCTTATCCCCTCAAGTGGAAGATATTGATATCCTGGACTAAGGACTTGACTATATCTGTTGGGAGTTATAAGTCTCAAACAATATATTATTTTACTTATTGTGTAGTATTCAACATAGTGTTATTTAACCTGTTGTTGATTTGTTTCTACCGTTTCATCTAACAGATTTTAGACTGATTGGTATAATTGGCTGTCAAGTTTACACAGATTTAGTTATCTTTAAAGATATACATAAGTATATTTATATGCCTGTGTATATCATCTAGACTCCTGGGTTTTGGTGTACTTGACATTGATGAACTAACCGTTTGATAAGATTACCCTGGATCTGTCCTTCATATTTTTATATAACTTTTGGATTTATATTGCATTTGTATTTACATTTTTATGCATTTGTGATTGGATTTATGCATTTTATGTATTATCTTTATTTTTTACCCTCAGGTCTTTTTTGCTTTTTGTTCATTATTTAAAGGGACACTGAACCCATTTTTTTTCTTTTGTGATTCAGATAGAGCATGCAATTTTAACTTTCTAATTAACTCCTATTATCAAATTTTCTTCGTTCTCTTGCTATCTTTATTTGAAAAAGAAGGCATCTAAGCTTTTTTCTTGGTTCAGACTCTGGACAGCACTTTTTATTGGTGGATGAATTTATCCACCAATTGGCAAGGACAACCCAGGTTGTTCACCAAAAATGTTCCGGCATCTAAACTTACATTCTTGCATTTCAAATAAAGATACCAAGAGAATAAAGAACATTTGATAATAGGAGTAAATTAGAACGTTGTTTAAAAATGTCATGCTCTATCTGAATCACAAAAGAAAACTTTTGGGTTCAGTGTCTATATTTTTATTTTTGTATTTTTACCATTCATTATTTAGTAGAGAGCGCCCCCTAGTTTTGTTGTTTTTTCTCTCATACAGAGATGTTGTTGTCTATGACGTATGTCAGAAAATTCAAACGTATTGCTTCTTGCCTTTTTCTTCAGTCTTCTATCCGTCCATCAGTGGCTCAATGCATGGAGATGATTGGTCTGATGGTTGCTTCCATGGACATTATTCCTTTTGCTCGGTTCCATCTGAGACCTCTGCAGCTATGCATGCTCAGTCAATGGAGCGGAGACCACTCAAATCTTTCGCAACGGATAGATCTGGATCCCCTTACAAGAAATTCTCTCTTGTTGGTGACTTCGCAGGACCATCTGTCTCGGGGTACATGCTCTCTGAGACCTCCTAGGGTGATTGTGACCACGGATGCCAGCCTGTTAGACTGGGGAGCAGTTTGTGGCTCCTTAAAAGCTCAGGGCCTTTGGACTCGGGAGTAGTCTTCTCTTCCCATAAACATCTTAGAGTTGAGGGCAATCTTCAATGCCTTGACAGCTTGGCCTCAACTAGCATTGGTCCGGTTTATCAGATTCCAATCGGACAACATCACCTCTGTGGCTTATATCAATCACCAGGGAGAAACTCAGAGTTCCTTAGCAATGAAGGAGGTGACCTGCATTCTTCAGTGGGCGGAATCTCATGATTTTCTCCTATCTGCCATCCACATTGTATGATTCCCCTTACCTTATTTTTCATGCGGATAAGGCGGTCCTTCGTACTAAGCTGGGATTTCTCCCTAAGGTAGTGTTGGATCGCAATATTAATCAGGAAATTATTGTTCCTTTTTGTCCTAATCCTTCTTCTCAGAAGGAACGTCTTTTGCATTACTTGGATGTTGTGCATGCTCTGAAATTCTATCTTCAAGCAACTAAATATTTTCGGAATCATCTGCCCTGTTCGTGGTTTTCTCTGGTAAGCGTAAGGGTCAGATGGCCACTTGTACTACTCTTTCTCTTTGGTTGAGAAGTGTTATTCGGTTAGCTTATGAGACAGCTGGACAGCAGCCTCCTGAGAGAATTACGGCTCATTCCACTAGGGCTCTCTCTTCTTCCTGGGCTTTAAAAAATTAAGCTTCTGTGGCGCAAATTTGCAAGGCCGCTACGTGGTCCTCTCTGCATACCTTTTTCAAATTATACAAATTTGATACTTTTGCCTCGGCTGAGGCTTTCTTTGGGAGAAAGGTTCTTGAAACGGTGGTGCCTTCTGTTTAGGTCTGCCTATCTTGTTCTCCCTCCCTTTCATTCTGTGCCCTCTAGCTTGGGTATTGGTTCCCACTAGTAATTGGAATGAAATTGTAGAGACTCTATGCCATAGGAAAGAAAACAACATTTATGCTTACCTGATAAATTTCTTTCCAGGCATGGAGAGTCCACTACCCGCCCTTATTTAAATGTAAGACAGCAGGGTTTTTTTTGCGATACCTCAGGCACCTCTATACCTTTGTGTTATCTTCTTTTTCCATTTTCCTTTGGCCGTATGACTGGGGATTATGGGTAAGGGGAGTGACACTTAACAGCTCTACTGGGATGCTCTTTGCCTCCTCCTGCTGGCCAGGAATTGAATATCCCACTTGTAATTTTAATGAAATCGTGGACTCTCCATGCCCGGAAAGAAAGAAATTTATCAGGTAAGCATAAATTTTGTTTTTGCTGCTATTTCTCTATTTAGATGGTCTTGGTCTTCTCCTTCAACAGTGCTTCTTTTTCTTTCATACAGGTGGTGAGAGTCCACTTTCCTTTACTCTTGGGAATACCCAAAGAGTTTAAAGAGTGAATATGTGCATTTGATTCTTCAGAGAGAGGGGTTTTCAGTCTATATTGAGACCTGGTTTCCCCTCAGAGTACAGTGCTTGTCCGAGGGATGTATATTGGGTATGGGTTATGATTCTTTTCTTTCTAATGGCAGTGAGAGTCCACAAAATCCATTCATAACCTATGGGAATACTTCACCTGCCCACCAGGAGGAGGCAAAGACACCCTAAACAAAGAATTAAATGTCCCTCCCACTTCCCCTATGCTCTCAATAGCTCTTTGCCTTGTTTCCTGGAGGTAGGCGCAGAGAGGTGCTCTGCTGAAGATTTTGAGTTTATTGTCCTCAATGGATTGTTTCCTGCAAGAGAGGGCAGGGGAGTGTTAGAAGCCATGTAATTCTCCTAGTAGAGTTCTGATATATTATAGCTGCTGGATGTCGCAGGGAAGTTCCCATGCCTCATTCCAGAATGTCTGTGCTGTACTCCTTAGATGGGCAAACAGTCACCTAGATTAAGAGTTTTGCGTTCGTGTTTTAATGCAAAAAAAAATGGCCATTTCTGTGTTAAAACAGCAACGCAGCCATTACGAGTCTTGTCGGTATAGCTGTACCGCAAGCATTTTAGCTGTAATGCAACGTCAGTCCCACACTCAAAAAAAATTACGTTTTGGCATGGGATTTCCATAGCGCTGCCATTGCAAGTTTTGCAGTGAGGCTAAAAAGCTTGGGTTACACCCTATACCGACACGATCTGTTCCGCAATCTGAGAGCAGTAGTTATGTTTTGCGCAACAAAACTGTTACACAAAACTAATAACTAAAGTGTTAAAGTACACTAACACCCATAAACTACCTATTAACCCCTAAACTGAGGCCCTCCCGCATTGCAAACACTATTTTATTAACCCCTAATCTGCCACTCCCAACATCGCCGCCACTAATAAAATGTATTAACCCCTGTTCCGCCGCTCCCCAACATCGTCACCACTATACTAAAGTTATTAACCCCTATTCCCCCGCACCCCAACATCGCCACCACTAAATAAAGTTATTAACCCCTAAACCACCAGCCCCCCCACATCGCAAAAAAATAAATTAAACTATTAACCCCTAAAGCTAACAGCCCCCTAACTTTAAATTAAAATGACAAGATCCCTATCTTAAAATAAATAAAAATTTACCTTGAAAATTAAAAAAATAAAAATAAATTTAAACTATAAATTAAACTAATATTACTATTATACTAAAAATAAAATAAATATCAATTAAATAAATTAAATTACTCATCAAAAAAACCTAAAAACCTAACACTAATAAAAAAATTAAATCTACAGTTACAAAAAATTTAAAATACTAAATTACAAAAAATTATTAAAAATAACAAATTAAATTATCCAAAATAAAAACAATTACACCTAATCTAATAGCCCTCCCAAAATAAAAAAAACCCTAGCCTACAATAAGATACTCAACAAAACAATTAAGCTGCGCAAAGGCACAAGTAATAGGTATAGACCAAATTAAAACTGTATCTTGTCAGTTGTACTGATTAGATATAAAGTTTTGAGTCACTTTTATATAAAGTTTTGAGTCACTATGATATAGTGTTAGAATATCAACAATTTCACTAATATCGATAATAATACTAATACTACATAAAAACAATTTTACTTATAATGATAATAAAAACCCACTTTGTTAACTTACATTCAAGACTCTGGGAGTATTGGTAGATACTTTACATATATAGAATCACAGCTCCTGTAGATAGAATAACTTCTCCCTTCGTGACGAATCTTTGATGCAGCTTCCACATTCACTGAGCACAAAGGAGTGCTCAGGCTTTAAATATACTGGAAAATAAGAACACAAAGCGCATCCACGATTCAAGTTAAAAACGTATGTAACATTTATTAGTGCACACAGTCTATTGCACTTACAAGAGATAAAACAAATGAATGCCTTATTAAAAGCCTTGGCACACTCTCTGTGAGAGTTCAGTTGCTGGTTCATGTGGAGCTGTCACAGAGAGTGTGCCAAGGCTTTTAATAAGGCATTCATTTGTTTTATTTCTTGTAAGTGCAATAGACTGTGTGCACTAATAAATGTTACATACGTTTTTACCTTAAATCGTGGATGCGCTTTTGTGTTCTTATTTTCCAGTACTAGCCTACAATAAACTACCAATAGCCCTTAAAATTGCCTTTTGTAGGGCATTGCCCTAAAGAAATCAGCTCTTTTCCCTGAAAAAAAATACAAAGACCCCCCCAACAGTAAAACCCACCACCCAACCAACCCCCCCAAAATATCTGTACTTCAAAAACTGTAAGTGGATCTTCGGGGGTTAGTGTTAGGTTTTTTTAAAACTTTTATTGGGTGGGTTTTTTTTTTTTAGATTAGGGTTTGGGCTTGTCTTAAAAGAGCTGAATGCCCTTTTAAGGGCAATGCCCATACAAATGCTCTTTTCAGGGCAATGGGTAGCTTAGGTTTTTTTTTTTAGAGTTAGGTTTTTTTATTTTGGGGGGTTGGTTGGGTGGCGGGTTTTACTTTTTTTTCTAACACTCTCTCCCCCTTGATGTCTATGGGGAAAGCGTGCACGAGCACGTCAAAGCAGCGCTTGTGTTTTGTGTGGTATGGAGCTTAACGCAACCATATCGTACGCACAAGGCGGCTTTTCAAAAACGCGTAATGGTAGCACAATGGAGGGTGAAATAACGTAACTTTAGTTGAGTTCTTTTTGCACCCTCTATAGCGCAAAACTTGTAATCTAGGTGATTGTTAGTTACACTGATTTTCCTTTGTGTTACAGGAATCCTTCAGGTTGCAATGAAAGTGAGTAAGTCCTGTTTTGCTTTTCCCATTTATCATGGCTTGTTGCCTCAGTAGATATGGGATTGGTAAACTTGCAAACCTGGCTATCCTAAGGGGCCTCAGATTTAAAATGAATGTAAACTTCAGCATACTTGCTCAAGTCATAGAATAGGATTTTAAAAATTAATGAGACTTTCATTCATCAAATTTGTAGTCTATTCTGATCTTCTTAGATTTTTACCTTTGAATGATATATAATGATAAGCGCCTTTCCTGTGCCCGCCATATTGATAAATTGATTTATAGATGACGGATCTGCAATCCACTAATCATTGTTTCCCCCCTGGGTTGTGACGTTTGTGCAAAGGGTCTGAACAATGATTAGTGGATTGCAGATTTCTCATCTATCAATAAATTGATCAATATGGCGGGCGGAGGAACGGCGCTTATCGTTATATCGTTCAAAGGTAAATCTGAGAAGATCAGTATAGACTACAAATTTGATAAATTAAAATCTCATAAATGTTTAAATCCTATCCTATGACTTGAGCGAGTATGCTCAAGTTTACATTCACTTTAAGGACCTTCTCAGTGAGGGGGATAATATGGGTAACCTTTCAGATGAGATGACCTTAAGCCTACTATATAGCCATAGATACTTTGAGTATTAATCAATTTACTTGTTGTCTGACATCTGTCGCCATCACTGTTTCTTGACGTAGAATACTGCTGATAAGTTGTTAGTTGTCACTTTCACAATTGTCCAGACTGACAGAATGATTGATGACTCTGAATTGTGGAACTTTAGCTGGAAAAAGCAACTCATTACAAATTCTTGCCTGAAAATTAGCTCTTTCTACTTGATGGGGAGTCACGTCTTGCTTTACATGATCCCTGGAAATGGGTAAAAGAAAGGTGTGCTTATATTTCTGAAGCAGTATGTATAATCTGAGACTCCCTAAGATGACCAAAGTCATTGATTGCTTTGGTTCCTCGCTTCTTTTTAGCAGAATTGCAAGACTCAAAGAAACTTCAAAACAAAATGCTTGGTTCACATTCTCTGAGCATCTCAATTACAGCTTGTTTTTTTTTTAATGTTTAACTATTTTGTATCATGAATTTGGCTGAAATGCCATAATTTAAGCCTACAGTATAACATAAGCCATGCTACGGCTGACTTGATTGTATTGCCATTTGGAAGAGAGATAAAAATCATTATGTGCCTTTTCAAAGCACAGGTTCATCTGACTTTTTTTATGTTTATTACACTTGAAGCAACAGATTGGTGCATTTTCTTACCCTGTAATGTTTTTCATCTACATGTGTATGTGTCGTAAACATTTTTAAATAAATTGTTATATTTCTATAACAGATTTATGTATAATACAAGATTTTTATATTCAGGGCTAAAAATACTAGTTCTTTAAAGGTTAAAAATGTAGGCCTTTTGTTATATGTAACATTAAGCATTGCAAGTGTCTTTTATTCAAGGCTGAGAAGCATTCATGTGTCCTGATCCCTATATGGCGACCGTTTTTACAATGTTAAAATTGTTGATTATGAGAGGGAGCATTGTTTCCAACTTATAACATTGTATACAAATTGTTACAAATATTGTTGAAAACACAGCTGTTGTATAGTGCTCAGGACATGAGCACACTCCTCGCCTATCTGGGCATGCTCTTCAACAAAGGGTAGTAATACATCAAAACATATCAATTACAAATTAGATAATACAAGTAAATTGTAAATGTTGTTTAAAAATGCGTTTGTTTTTTTTAAATATTAGAGTTTTTAGAATTATATATTTTTATTTTTGAATTTGGCCACCTTAGGTTTTATGTGATGAATTTGTTTTCTCACACCATGTGACAGAAGCACAGTGCACACTCACAGATCAGTGATATTGTTGTCTTATTGACAAGCTTTATTGTGCACTTCAGTTTAAAGTGTAGAATAAAGAGCAGGAGCTATATATTTTTTTTTATATTTGTTATGTAACTTTAAACTGTATACAAAAAAACTGCAAATATGTAAAGCCTCTGGTTTACCATGAACAACGGAAAGCAAAGTTCAAGGTACAGTTGTCAAAACATCAGTGACAACTGATCTGTTAAAATAAACTGCTTCTATCACAGGATTCAACAATACAGGAGCAACAAGATGGTGGCACCCAGAATAAAGATGCAATGGTTTATGTAATGGGTTAATAATGCAGAAGCCCTTATTCGGAATTTTAAATGAGCAGTAGATTTTTTCTGACACGTTCCAAAATTTACTTCAATTTGCTTGCCCCTTGTATCATGTGACAGCCATCAGCCAATCACAGGCTCATATACATATACACTGAATTCTTGCACATGCTCAGTAGGAGCTGGTGCCTCAGAACGTGTATATATAAAAGACTGCACAATTTGGTAATGGCAGTAAATTGGAAACTGTCTTAAAACTGCTGAATCATTAACGTTTAAAGGGACATGAAACCCAAAATTGTTCTTTTATGATTCAAAGAATTCAATTTTAAACAACTTTCCAATTTACTTCTATTATCTAATTTGCTTCATTCTTCAGATATCCTTTGTAGAAGAAATAGCAATGCACATGGGTGAGACAATCACACGAGTTATCTATGTTCAGCCACCAATCAGCAGCTACTGAGCCTATTTATATGTGCTTTTCAACAAAGTATATCAAGAGAATGAGGTAAATTAGATAATAGATGTAAATTGGAAAGTTGTTTAAAATCGCATGTTCTTTCTAAATCAAGAAAGAAAAAAAAGTGTTTAATGTCCCTTTAATTTAGTGTCCCTTTAAATATATACAGTCTTTAGTGCATTGAGGGGGGATCTAAGAGGTAAAACTGAAAGGCTATATTTTTACCAAAAAATACACCACTTAGTATATATATGTATGTGTGTGTGTGTGTATATATATATATATATTGTTACAGTTGCCTCCAGGCTGGCTGGAAGTTGGACCGTAGAAAAGGATGCTCCTAGCGCTCACCAAAGGAGCAGCAGCACCGTGGACACTATAACTACTGCGTAGCCACCATAAGTAACGCAGACTCTATGAACCACCGCTGCTGGGCTGGTATCTCGCCGTCTGCTCTGCGCCCTGGACCTACGACCAGGCTCCAGTAGGTGAACCTCTTCCTTCTGTAGCAATCCCCGTAGCTAAGGGAGTATGAAAAGCATAGCAATCCCTGTAGTGATTATAGCTGAAGCTGTCCCCTACAAACATGAGTCAAAGCTGCAAGTTAGAGGGTCAGAAATAGGTCTGATGTGCTGGAGCACACAGCCTCCTTTTTATTGAGGTTACATGCAAACAGGACACTCTCAGGGGGAGGCATAAAATCCCCCATCACACATTTGATATTAGATAGAGAGACACTCCCTTTGACAGGCCACAACATTTACTTCAGCAGATAACATTACACACAATAAAACAATGCAGTCCACCTTATCAATACTAGTCTGATTAGACAATGGGAAAGTTGATCACTAAACCTAATTAGAGCTAATCCCAGCAGACTTGTATTTAGAATAGGTTTCTTGAAGCTGAACAAAATTTTACTCTTAATGGCACACAATGAAACTGAACCAAGTGGGAGAAAGCCAGGGACAAGTCATTTCACAGGTCTGGGGACATAGTCTTAAAGGGGGCATTGTTCACCAAAGTCACAATATGTCCCCAGACGGTTCCCAAAGGGCCACACACACCCAACAAAAGTTAATAGGTTTTCAGGGGCACAATCTTCCAGGGGCCATAGTCATGTGGAAGGAGGCTGGCAAATAGGCTTCTCCAAAATCCAGGGAAGCAGGGCAATTTTCCATTTAAAGGGCCAGTTACAAACAGCAGTTTGTAACATATATATATATATATATATATATATATATATATATATATACAGGTATACCCGCTCATAAAGGGGGTTAGGGACCAAAGCCCCACTGTAAAGTGAAACCACGTGGTTTTATCTTTCTTTTCACTTGCCACTGTACTTGAAAACATGTTTGAACTAACATATATTACAGTATTCCTTTAGTATTCAATACCTGTAAAACAGTGACAATTACTGTAGTAAAATTTGCCAGACTATAGCACTGAGACACAGATTGCACTGTGAACTGTGCATAACAAAATGGTGCCAGTCGCATTTCTCACAATCTTACGATGAGTACAGCACTGTTTCAAAATCCTTGGAGGTGAAACTTCAGCTCCACAAAGTGTTGTATTAGTGAAGCGCTGTAAAGTGAAGCACTTTAGGGCTCTATTTATCAAGCCCCTACGGCTGCAAGTTCTCACAAGAACTTGCTCGCCGTGATTTATCAAGCAGCGGTCACCAGACCGCCTTTTTCCCTACGCTCTTCGCACCTCTAAGGTGGCGAAATTCAATCTCCTCGGTCGAGTCCGACCGAGGAGATTGACAGCTCCTGCCCGCGCGTGATTGGCTGTGCACGGGCAGGGGGCGGGATTGCACGCGAGCGCAAAGTTGCGCTCGTGTGCAATGGCGAATACCTGTGGGTAATTTCGCCCCGCCACAGGCGAGCTGAGGCGTATACGCACCCCTGTACGCCTCAGCGTTAATAAATCTAGCCCAAAGTGTGTGTGTGTGTATATATATATTTATATATATATACCTGTATAAGTGTGTGTGTATATATATATATATATATATATATATATATAATATATATATGTGTGCGTGTGTTGATATCTATATATATATATATATTTATATATAATACTAAATTACTGTATTGCAAACCAAACCTAATTAGTAAGCCCTTAAAGGTGTCACCAGCTCAGTAGTTTTAAATTGTGACACAAAGATGGGTTTATTTGTGTTGCTGAAGCTGCAATATTTGATTGGGCTAAGGAAACAAATCAATCCCTTCAAACCTTTTAGGCTGCCTTATGTGTTCTCCGTGAATACACACTCTTTATTGTCTTTCAGTGTAAGAATTACTGGTTAATATGTTCAGTGTCCTGGCCATGTAGGTGCTGTTGTATGTTTGTTAGATTTTAATTTGCTATGTATTGTTCTGCCCAGTACTTCTAGTGTTAAGCTCACTGCAGTAAACCACCCATTTCTTGGTATTTTAAGCTCACCGCCTGCACAAATTCAATTTCTTAATTACCCACTGAGATAAACTGCCAATTTCTGCCACTCTGTACATTTTTCATTTAGAGGGGGGGGTGAGCATTTGAGCGACTGGCTTCTATTAATAGAGTTTCTGCAGTGTTCAATGCTAATGCATATCACAAAGATTTATACTAGTAAAACTCTCCAGCACAAAGAAAGAGGTTGTCACAAGCACTGCTAAATGCTTGCACTGTATTGTCATGAGAGATTTCCACAAAAGCAAAATTAAACTACTAAAAAAGCACACAGCTAGCTCCATAACATCGTAGGCATTTTGTCATATGTAATCTTTGATTTTATACTTCTGGAAATATTTGCATTCCTATACTGAACACCTTGAGACTGTAATATGAAATGTTTAAAGGGACATTTCAGTCAAAATTTAAATGCACATAGATTAATGACGTCTTTGAACAGAAACATATTTACAATATACATTTATTGGTAAAAATGCTTCTAGTAAAAGTTATCACTGTTTTAGTGTTAGTATTTTTCTCTGCACGTGCATGTTAAGCATAGCTAGATATTCTCAACGCTCCAGCATTTTAAATACTGCAGCTGCTCAGAGCGCCAGTGGGGCTTGTACCATGTCAGTAATTAATAAATAGAGTCATTGCCAGATGGAACAAGCACCTTAGTGCTGTTTAAAATGCTGGTGCACAGTACATACTTAAATACATTTTTGAAACAGCTATAGCTTTTATTAGAAGCATTTTTGCAAAGACATGTTTAGTACAAAAATGCTTCTATTCAAAACTGAAAAGCATCCACATGTTTGATTGGAATGTCCCTTTAATTATAGTACAGCTTTGCAATATACTTTATTTACCCCTTTTGCAGTCATTTATGTCAATTGTGGGTTTTAGTACTGTAATGCTGCTCTAATAATTAGATTCAGATAAAGAGGTAATTAAAACAAAATACAGAAACACAAGGACTAGTTGATATAACTACAAATGTATGATAAATGCAGTCCAATCCTTGCATCTTCACAGGACTGTTGTTCCATGAAAACACTTCTATAAAGTATTGAATAATACAGTACAACAAAAAGACACTACATTGTGCAGATCAATAAACATCAAGCACAGTATCGGGTATAAATATGATGTGCCACTCACAAAAGGTGCAATACTCCCTCTTGCTGATAGGGGCAGACTGGACTCTGACAGTGGCCCAGTGCTCTGATAACACCGGTAACTGCTTTCAAATCAGAAGTGTCTACAAATACTGACTAGACTTTCCAAAGTGGCACAGTAAGCTTCAAAAACAGTATGTATTTCTGCACAACCTCCTTGCTCTCCTTACATGCAGCAAATCCGACTCCAATGTTTTTTCAAACAATATAAAAGATAAAAAAAGTGACCATATGATTTCCATTAAACTTCGACGCGTTTCTCAGCTCAGTAACACTGTTTCATCAGGTAGAAAACATAATCATATGTGGATTCTTTAAATAGAAAATAATATCCAGTCACAAGGTACTCGCATATACACTCCCCTTTTATCTCAGTGCTCTTAGTTACTCAATCCGTTCCAGTATGAAAATATATTGGTCAGGACCATGTTTAAAGGGACAGTCTAGGCCAAAATAAACTTTCATGATTCAGATAGAGCATGTAATTTTAAACAATTTTCCAATTTACTTTTATCACCAATTTTGCTTTGTTCTCTTGGAATTCTTAGTTGAAAGCTTAACCTAGGAGGTTCATATGCTAATTTCTTAGACCTTGAAGGCCACCTCTTTTCAGAATGCATTTTAACAGTTTTTCACCACTAGAGGGTGTTAGTTCACGTATTTCATATAGATAACACTGTGCTTGTGCACATGAAGTTATCTGGGAGCAGGCACTGATTGGCTAGACTGCAAGTCTGTCAAAAGAACTGAAATAAAGGGGCAGTTAGCAGAGGCTTAGATACAAGTTAATCACAGAGGTTAAAAGTGTATTAATATAACTGTGTTGGTTATGCAAAACTGGGGAATGGGTAATAAATGGATTATCTATCTTTTAAAACAATAAAAATTCTGGTGTAGACTGTCTCTTTAACCATATTAACCATCTATTTGTATACCTATGTAGCAAGGCAAACATCCCTTAAAATATCATACTTTATAAAATGATTTATGACATTCTTCCTGTGGTGTTTTTCATTAGCAACCAAAGCTCCACCCATCATTGGCTGTACTGGGCTTTCTTACACCTAGTACCTCACTTCCAATATGGCGGCTCTCGTTCAGTCACTTTACTCAGAAATCTTGCAATGTCAAAGATCCCCTTATGCTTCAGAGAATTATAAAAATTATAATATTTTCTACCCTTTAATGTGTTTCCAATGATCAACTTTATCTGCTGGAGTGCATTAAATTATTTACAAATAGCTAATTTGCCTTTATTTTGTCATTTAAAATTGCTGATTTTGTCTGCTAAAACCAAACCTATACTGATAATATGCATATTATTATTCTCTAAAAAAAAGCTTTGTAAACAAGAATCAACAACAGCCCGGGAGGAGGTGAGAAAGACTAGTACAAAAGTGTTATTTTTCAATTGCTCTCTTTAAGGACCGATTCTCAAAAAGCCTCTGGCATGGAGAGAAATTATCAACTTATTTTACTAAGAATCATATTATAAATTGTGTCTCTTCTTAACATAAAGCATATTAGTGAACTCCACATAATGAGATACACAGTTCCCAATGTTACAATTATCTTTAAAATGATCCTTGGGGGGTCTCATAATACTGATAAAGCATCTTAAAGAATTTCACTAGACCGGATAGCTGTAGAGAATTGGCCTTAAGTATCAGTTTTTGAGTATAGACAAAGAGATAAGATAATGAGGCATGTATATAAAGAAATAGATACAAAATGGGGGTCTGCTATTTCTGCAAGCTCAGCCTAATGGGTTGCATTTTCAATTAGAAAAACAGTTATTTCATATACAAAAATAAACAAGAAGGAGCAATTTCTTATACATTTTACACTTTGCATTTGGTGCAAGTCATTGGAAACACATTAAGGGGAAAATCAGTTTTACAGTACAGTGTCCCTTTTATTGCATATTACTTTCAAGAAGCCCACAATTGTTAGTAAGATGCCTAAAGAGCTTATCAGAATTGTCTTTAAATTTAGCTAGTGGATTATGTCAGCTCAAGCTGTATTCTGCCTTAACAATTGAGCCTGAAATGTTTAAGAAAAATAGCTCAGTTATAGGGAAAGACAGGTTTATCCAATGGTAACAGATTATATTTAATGGCTGGAGATATTATCTGCAAGGGGTCCTCTCAAAACTATTGTGCTTTAAGTCAAAGATGGAACTATATGATCTTTAATTTTCCTTGATCATCTAAGTACTAAGAAAGATAAGACGAGGCAGAATGATTGGTATTCTTGAAAATTCACCAAAGAGCCCTGGCTTTCCTCAAATGCACACAAGGAAAGATGGCCAAGGAAATATTTTTGTTTCATTATTTTCTAGATACGCATAAATGAAGACAGCGCAACTAAGATCATAATCCATGTTTTATTTAATGCCTACCAAAAATTCAACAAACTACATAATTCATACTTATGTTAAACCATATTCAGGAACTAGTGATTTGTTAGTGTTTGTCTTCTTGGAGTAGGGAGAAACTTTCAGAAGTCTTTAGTAGCTTCTCCTGTCCCTACATAAAACTAGGATGTATATGGAGAGAGGAAAGAAGAATGAAGAGTCGCACTGAACATGACACTGAAAAACAGACCATTCTAAATCATCAAAAATGAATGGGCCATCCTATGATATTAAGTATATTGAGGAATTGGTGTTGCAATGCCAAAGTTTCATATATGAAGGCATGGATAGAGAGCAAAAGATCCCTAGCCTAGTTCAGAGGAAGCACTCTTTGCTTTATTTTCTTAGTTTAATGCTAAACCTAGGTAGGCTCATATGCTAATTTCTTAGTCCTTGAAGGCCGCCTCTTATCTGAATGCATTTTGGCATGTTTTCACAACTATAGGATGTTAGTTCATGTGTGCAATATAGGTAACATTGTGCTCATGCCTGTGGAGTTAGCTAGGAGTCAGCACTGATAAGCGAAAAATGCAAGTCTGTCAAAATAACTGAAATAAGGGGGCAGTTTGCAGAGGGTTAGATAGAAGGAAATCACAGAGGGAAAAAAGTATATTAATCTGTGTTTTTTATGCAAAACTAGGAAATGGGTAATAAAGGGATTATCTATCTTTTTAAACAATATAAATTCTGGTGTAGACTATCCCTTTAAAACCTCTGTAACCAACTATTTTATGAAAGTACTTTTAAGTCTGCGTATACAGAGGACCAGAAAACTGAGAAAATGACCTGCATTTATTCATCTACAGGAAGATGCAAATTCAAAACCATAATTTCTCTTGCAAGGTGTATCCAGTCCATGGATTCATCCTTACTTGTGGGATATTCTCATTCCCTACAGGAAGTGGCAAAGAGAGCACACAGCAGAGCTGTCCATATAGCTCCCCCTCAGGCTCCGCCCCCCCAGTCATTCTCTTTGCCGCTCTAACAAGTAGCATCTCCACGGGAGTTTAAAGTGAATGTGGTGTTAGATTTGTAGTTTTATATCTTCAATCAAAAGTTTGTTATTTTTAAATAGTGCCGGTTTGTACTATTTACTCTCTGGCAGAAAGTGATGAAGAATTCTGCTGAGAGGAAAACGATTTTAGCATGTTGTAACTAAAATCCACTGCTGTTCACACACAGGACTGAAGAGTACCAGAAAACTTCAGTTGGGGGGAACAGTTTGCAGGCTTAACTGCTATAAGGTATGTTCAGTCATTTTTTTCTAGTCAAGACTTAGTAATGCTAGAAGACTGACAAGAATCCCCATGTGGGGAAGGTAAGCCATATTCTGAGACTCAGTATAGAAGAAAGGCTTAATTAACAGGGCTCAATAACTGGTGGACACTGTTAAAGGGCAATCGATTATTTTATAGAAGAAAAACTAATCATTATACAAGTTTTTATTACATTTGGATGTGATTTATGGGGTTTTATTCCACATGGCATATATTTAGACACCTGTTTAGGGTTTTGAAGGCCCCACAACACCGGAGTGGAGAGGGACGGGGCCTAAATTTCGCGCCGCAGTTGAGATGGCAGACAGCTTCATGCAGCTTCATGTGGAGGGTCCAAAGACTTCATAGAGGCTTATTTTCGATCAAACTAATCCCCAGGGGCAGGTAGGGCCACAGCAGATTGCTGTGGCATGGTGCTGTAGTTTGCTAACCGGTTGTCAGCTTTAGGTTGCTCCGGTTTGGGCATTAAGGGGTTAATTGACTTGAAATTCACTGTGCAATCATTTCAAAGCATTAGGATCATATGGTGAAAATTTCAGAAAGATTGGATCATTTTTGAGGATTTAGTAAAAAAGTGTGTGCTTTTTATTATTTAAAGGCACAGTACCGTTTTTTCTCAAATTGTATTTTTCAGTATTTGAGTGCTGTCTAAGTCTATTTACTTGTCAGTTTAACATGTCTGAGCCTACAGATAGACGTTGCTCTATGTGTTTAGTAGCCATGGTGGAACCCTCTCTTCATTTGTGTTTTAAGTGCGCTAATGTGTCTATGCAGTTTAAAGATCATGTTGTTTCACTTAAAGATGTAGCCCAAGATGATTCTTTGACAGAAGGTAACGAGGATAGCCTACCTTCCTCTCCCCATGTGTCAACACCAGTTACGCCCGCACAAGCGATGCCTAGTACCTCTAGCGCATTGGCCCCTATTACATTACAACAATTAGCAGCAGTCATGGATAATTCCCTTGCGGCATTCCTATCCAAACTGCCAGTTTTTCCTAAAAAGCGTGATAGCTCGGTCTTAAGAACAGAGTATGAGCAATCAGAAGCTTTGGATGATTTATCTGTTGTACCCTCACAACACTCTGAAGTGGCAGTGAGGGATGTGCTGTCCGAGGGAGAAATTTCTGACACAGGAAAGGTTTCTCAGCGGGCAGAATCAGATTCCTTAGCGTTTAAATTTAAACTGGAACACCTCCGCGTGCTGCTTAAGGAGGTATTAGCTACGCTGGATGATTGCGACCCCATGGTGGTCCCTGAGAAATTGTGTAAAATGGACAAATATCTAGAAGTCCCCGTATACACTGATGCGTTTCCGATCCCTAAGAGGGTGGCGGATATTGTGACTAGGGAGTGGGAGAGACAAATTCGATACTTTTGCTTCTTCGGAGGCTATTTTTGGGAGAAAGGTTTTGCAAGCAGTGGTGCCTTCCGTTTAGGTTACCTGTCTTGTTCCCTCCCTTCATCCGTGTCCTAAAGCTTTGGTATTGGTATCCCACAAGTAAGAATGAATCCGTGGACTGGATACACCTTGCAAGAGAAAACAGAATTTATGCTTACCTGATAAATTACTTTCTCTTGCGGTGTATCCAGTCCACGGCCCGCCCTGGCAATTAAGTCAGGTTAAAAAAAAAAAATTTTGTTTAAACTACAGTCACCACTGCACCCTATGGTTTCTCCTTTTTCTCCTAACCGTCGGTCGAATGACTGGGGGGGCGGAGCCTGAGGGGGAGCTATATGGACAGCTCTGCTGTGTGCTCTCTTTGCCACTTCCTGTAGGGAATGAGAATATCCCACAAGTAAGGATGAATCCGTGGACTGGATACACCGCAAGAGAAAGTAATTTATCAGGTAAGCATAAATTCTGTTTTTCCTGCTTTATCTTGGATACTTCAAGGTATCAAGAGAATCAGACAAAAACACATTCTAGTCTGAACACCAAGGATCATCATGCTCTCTATTACACATGCTTTGGGATTTCTGACTTTTGCATAATACTTGGTTACCTTGCAGTTTCCCTTGTTTTTGAGTTTAATCATATCCCTGAATTATGTTTCTAGCCAGAAATCTATCTAAGCTGTTTTTAAATTTATCTAAGTATTGGCACTCACTACCTCCTTAGGCAAGGCAATGCGTTTTTGATTGCTCTTACAGTGAACAAATGCTGAAGATTAAATCTCCTTTCCTCTAGCCTAGTCTGGGACTGCTTTTTCAATAACAAATTATGTCCTTTTAGTGCTGAAGGTCACACAAAACACTTAGGGCCTAATGATCTAAAGTTGTCCCCTCAGGCAAGATTATCTAAATCGTGTCTGTACTGTGCAATTTAGAAAGGCTATTTTTTGCTTCAGAGCTATTTATGTCACTACCTACACACCTGTTACAGTATTTGTTAAATAAATATACATATCAACACATACCACATGGTTATAAAAGTAAAATAAATAAATTCAAGCCAATGTGGCTAAATAAAAATGTGTTAAGAGAAATTAGGAAACATGTAGGACATTTACATTATTCAAAGAAAGTAGAACAGACTCAACATTCCAAAGTTTAGAATGTTATCCATTTATCCTGTTTTTTTATTTGAGAATATTTGTCCCCAATTTATGCTATTTAATATTAAATCATTTATTTTCTTTCTTAAAATTAAATGTATTGGTTGAACCCTTGTAACACTAC
This sequence comes from Bombina bombina, assembly GCF_027579735.1. NCBI lineage: Eukaryota > Metazoa > Chordata > Amphibia > Anura > Bombinatoridae > Bombina > Bombina bombina. The sequence goes on from NC_069499.1 coordinate 826,012,360, forward strand.
TTATGTAAAGTGATTTCAAACCTTACCATGTTATGATTACTTTTACCCAAATGCTATCTGACTTATTTTGCTTTATTTCTGTATCATTATTTTACTAATATCAATTGTACCCGTGGACAGCGCTGCGTAATATGTTGGCGCTTTATAAATAAAGTTTAATCATTTCTAGTAGGCTTAATTGTGACATTTAGTTATATGTGGAGATTTAAAAACATTTAAATGATTTGTAATGTTACATTTGCAGGCTTTATCTAATACCCTGAGACTGGCAGAATTAGTTCAGATTACACAAGGACACAGATTTGTTTCTTATACTGATTCTAATCATAATCATTAAGGTAGTAACATTACTTTGGAATGTACCCTAAGGTCTTATGTGGTTACACACCCAATAATAATTACCGGTGAGAGCTATAGATCTATCTGTGTTTGCTGCTTAATCTGAAGCATCCGCTGGCTCTCCCTAAGTAACTCTTTATTAAATCCCAATCTTCATAAAGTAGTTAAAGTGAAATAAATATGCTGTGAGTATTCAAGCTCAGAGAGCTGTCGGTGTTGTGTATTGTTGTTGTGAAGATTTCATTTGAGTCATACAAGTCACTGCTGGCTCTCTAAGAAGGTGCAGTGTTTTAATGCTGGTGCATGGATCCTCACAGCATTGTTTTAGTATGTTTTACTAGAAGCAGTTTGTACAAATGGAAGTACTGTATATTGCAAACATTCTTCTATATAAAATTTAAATGCATTAAAGCGCCAGTAAACCTAGAAAATAATGTTATATAATTCTGCACATAGTGCAGAATTATATAACATTATATTAGTGCTAGCTTTATGTAACCTAATATTGCCGGCATTTTTTATTAAAAAAAGAATGTTTTTCAGACCTGCCCTCTGTGCTCTACTGAGCGGGTCTGGTTTTCCCTCAGAGCACATCTGGCCAGCTGTCTAGTCACAGCCCGGCCCGATCATGCCATTACACTCAATGTAGCTCGCTCCTGCTCTGTCTGACAGTGGGAGCGAGCTACATTGAGTGTAATGGCGCGGTCGGGCCGGGCTGTGACTAGACATCTGGCCAGATGTGCTCTGAGGGAAAACCAGACCCGCTCAGTAGAGCACAGAGGGCAGGTCTGAAAAAATGCCGGCAATATTAGGTTACATAAAGCTAGCACTAAAATAATGTTATATAATTCTGCACTATGTGCAGAATTATATAACATTATTTTCTAGGTTTACTGGCGCTTTAATGCACATTTCAATTTTGAACTTTCTTACTCGTTAAGCACTCAAATGTACTAAATTTGGTACAAATACACATGCTGAAAAACCTTATGAGTAGTCTGGACCTGCTTTTTCAATAACAAATGATGATGTCCCTTTGGTGCTGAGGGTCACACAAAACACTTAGAGCCTAATAATCTAAAACTGTCCCCTCAGGAAAGATTATCTAAGTCTCGTCTGTGCTGTGAAATTTAGAAAGGCAAAATTTTGCTTCACAGCTGTTTATGCCACTACCTACACACCTACATTACAATAAAAATATTCCAAAGGTTTTGTGAGATGAATGTCTATAAGTTTTTGATCGTCAGTCCCTTAGAGAGTTGGAAGCGGACCGGACATTTGTTTTGTATTCAGATCTGCTAATATGTACTATTCATATAGAAAAATTGACTTTGGTGTCCTTTTAATTAAAAAAAAGTCTAGTGATTGAGTGACATTCCTCAAAGGTCTTAGCATTTCTGAATGTCATTAAAATGTTTTTAGAAGCAAACAAAATACCATAACAGATTAATAAAACAAACCAGGGTACTTTATTTTAAAGGGACACTCAAGTCATAATTAAACTTTAACGATTCAAATAGAACATGCAATTTCAAACAACTTTCAAATTTACCATAAAAAAAAATGAGCACAGTATTTTTATATTTAAACTTTTTGAGTCACCAGCTTCTACTGAGCATGTGCAAGAATTGACAGAATATACCTATATGCATTTGTGATTGGCTGATGTTTCTCACATGATGCAGGAGGAGTGGAAATAGACATAAATAAAATTTGTCAAAAAAAATCTACTTATTTGAAGTTCAGACTAAGTTCTATTGCATTGTCTTGTTATTGTGCATTTGTTGATTATGCAAATCTATTTACTGGTCCTTCAATGAATAAAAATGCTATACAGGTATACCCCGCTCATACAGCGGGTTAGGGACCGGAGCCCCGCTGTAAAGTGAAAACCGCCTTAAAGTGAAACAAGGCAGTTTTAGTTTTCTTTTCACTTGCCAGTGTGTTTAAAAACTTAAAAACAGGTTTTAATTAACTTATATTAGGGGTGCAATAGCGCTAAGTTTAGTTTAACACTCGCACAGCACAGTATTCAATAAATACTGTACCTGTAAAATAGTGACAATCACTGTAGTAAAATTTGCCAGAGTATAGCACTGAGACACAGATTGCACTGTAATGCTGTAAACAGAGGGAACTAAGCATAATAAAATGGTGCCAGTCACTTTTCTTGCAATCTCACAAAGATTACAGCACTGTTTTAAAATAATTGGAGGTTGAACTTCAGCTCCACAAAGCGCTGTATTAGCGAAGCGCTGTAAAGTGAAGCGCTGTAAAGTGAGGTATACCTGTATAAGGACAGACTGCAACATATAAAGGGTTTAAATGTAGCATTGTTTTAAATACAACAAAATGTAACAAAACGTAAAACCCAGTAGAAAGCTAAGGGTGAAGGGACAGAAACCGTAAAAATCACTTTATTACAAAACTAGGACAGCAGTTCATTCATAGTTACAATGTCACTCAGAGTACAGAACATTCCCAAAGAGAAATGAAAGAAAACCCGTAAATTCCAGCTAGTAGAAAAAAATGATATATAACATGACTGCAAAGCACTGTTTTTGTATTCTGTTGTTAAAAATGTAGTCTAAAAACTTAAAAAAATTATTTTTTAATGTATGTTCCAGTTCTGCATAAACCGACTTCTGTGAGATTTGTCACTGCCAAAAAGGTATTAGTTTTAAAAAAAATTCACTTCCTGTGCTTATTTACCTTTATTTTGGCATTTTAAATAGCTTCTTTTACCTGTGGTATCCCTACCTATACTGAAAATGTCAATACTTAAGTATTGACTATAAATAAAAATGTGTAAATTTAGCCAGATAAAGAAATTACACTCCCAATGAGGAATAGGACAGATGATTAATAAAATATTTATTTTCAATTGTTCTCTCTAAGTATTCGGCTTTGGTATACAGAGAGCAGTGACGTGCTGTCATAGGAGGCAGGTGAGGCAGCGCCTCACTTGTCCTATGTGTGTAATTACACCAACCAATACATTTTTAATAATAAAAAAATAAAAAAAAAATTTATAAAAAAAATTTGTGTATTAATTAGTCACACCCCCCTGCCACCCACTCAGCTATCTTAATTGACTGTCGTGTTGTATTCTCAACAAATACAATCATATTGCGCAAGTAGGAAGAGGCTGTGAGCCCTTCCGTTGCGCAATATTATTGTATTTGTTTGTATGGGCCGCAGGAGACTGCCACCCAGTGGCGACTAACATTTTGTCTCGGCCCATACCGCTCCCAATAGAGGCTAGTCTATGGCAGCCTCGGGAGCCTTCTCAGCCCTGCCTGCCTCAGCCAATCAGCGTGCCGCGTGGTCCCAGTCTCACTGACAGTGAGTGACTACTAGTCAGTGGGTGGGACATGCGGCGGGTGGGAGGGAGATCAGGTGGCGCGGAGTCGAGAGTCAACGCGTTAGACACAGTCATCACTACACTAGATGAAGATCAATGAAGATGAAGAAGTCAGTCAGAGTCAGACATACAGTTTATAAATAGTTCCCAAATAACCTGGTACTGCTCAACCAAACGATAAACTGCAACATTAATATAATACACATTGTGGAAGAGGCTGTTCTTTCTCTACTACATACATGCACAGCATCAGTCAGACGGTCCTAGTTTGAAGAGGTCTTCTCACGCACTCACTGTCTGTCTCAGTCGGAGACGGATGGTCACGCCGGACTCCGGAGGTGTCTGTCGGTGCACAGTGAGTGAGGGCGGCTCATAACAGGTCAGTGAGAGTTCAGAGCTGCAGCAGCAGTGCAGCTGCCGTGCTAGTGGAAGAAAGGAACACAACTTGTTTGAGTCTGACTCGAGTCTCACTGTTGTCTGTGAGACTGTGAGCAGTCTGTCAGTGATGTTAGATGGATGTGTGTGTGACAGTGACTAGTGTGCTGCCTTCCTCAACCACCATAACATAACTACAACAATACTGTCTCCCCCCTTCCCCTTTGTCTCTCCCCCCTGTGTCTCTCCCCCCCTGTGTCTCTAACCTCCTCCCCTGTGTCTCTCCCCCCCTCCCCTGTGTCTCTCTCCCCCCCTCCCTTGTCTCTCTCTCCCCCCCTCCCTTGTCTCTCTCTCCCCCCCCTCCCTTGTCTCTCTCTCCCCCCCCTCCCTTGTCTCTCTCTCCCCCCCCTCCCTTGTCTCTCTCTCTTCCCCCCTCCCCTGTCTCTCTCTCTTCCCCCCTCCCCTGTCTCTCTTTCCCCCCTCCCCTGTCTCTCTCTCCCCCCCTCCCCTGTCTCTCTCTCCCCCCTCCCCTGTCTCTCTCTCCCCCCCTCCCCTGTCTCTCTCTCCCCCCCTCCCCTGTCTCTCTCTCCCCCCCCTCCCCTGTCTCTCTTCCCCCCCTCCCCTGTCTCTCTCTCCCCCCCCCCTCCCCTGTCTCTCTCTCCCCCCTCCCCTGTCTCTCTCTCCCCCCCTCCCTTGTCTCTCTCTCTCTCTCCCCCCCTCCCTTGTCTCTCCCCTCCTCTCTTGTCTCTCTATCCCCCCTCCCCTGTCTCTCTATCCCCCCCTCCCCTGTCTCTCTATCCCCCCCTCCCCTGTCTCTCTATCCCCCCTCCCCTGTCTCTCTATCCCCCCTCCCCTGTCTCTCTATCCCCCTCCCTCCCCCTCTGTCTCTCTCTCCCCCTCCATCCCCCTCTGTCTCTCTCTCTCCCCCTCCATCCTCCTCTCTCTCCCCCTCCATCCCCCTCTCTCTCTCTCCCCTCTGTCTCTCTCTCTCCCCCCCCCCTCTCTCTCTCTCTCCCCACCTCTCTCTCTCCCCTCTGTGTCTCTCTGTCTCTCCCCCCTGTCTCTCTCTCCCCTCTGTCTCTCTCTCCCCCCTCTCTCTCTCTCCGCTCTGTCTCTCTCTCTCTCTCTCTCTCCCCTCTGTCTCTCTCTCCCCTCTCTCTCTCTCTCCCCTCTGTCTCTCTCCCCTCTCTCTCTCTCTCCCCTCTGTCTCTCTCTCTCTCCCCTCTGTCTCTCTCCTCTCTCTCTCCCCTCTGTCTGTCTCTCTCTCCCCTCTGTCTCTCTCTCCCCTCTGTCTGTCTCTCTCTCTCCCCTCTGTGTGTGTGTCTCTCTCTCTCTATCCCTCCCACTCTGTCTCCTATCCCTCCCCCTTTGTCTCCTATCCCTCCCCCTCTGTCTCCTATCCCTCCCCCTCTGTCTCCTATCCCTCCCCCTCTGTCTCTTTATCCCCTCTTTCTCTCTTTATCCCCTCTGTCTCTCTCTCCCCCTCTGTCTCTCTCTCTCCCCCTCTGTCTCTCTCCCTTCTGTCTCTCCCTTTCTCCCTCCCCCTCTGTCTCTCTCTCTCTCACTATCCCTCCCCCTCTGTCTCCTATCCCTCCCCCTCTATCTCTCTATCCCTCTCCCTCTGTCTCTCTATCCCTCTCCCTCTGTCTCTCTATCCCTCTCCCTCTGTCTCTCTATCCCTCTCCCTCTCTCTCTATCCCCTCTGTCTCTCTCTATCCCCTCTGTCTCTCTCTATCCCCTCTGTCTCTCTCTATCCCCTCTGTCTCTCTATATCCCCTCTGTCTCTCTCTATCTCTCTCTCTCCCCCCCCTCTCTCTCTCTATCCCCTCTCTCTCCCCCTCTCTCTCTCTCTATCCCCTCCCTCTCCCCTCCCCCCCCCTCTCTCTCTCTCTCTCTCCCTCCCCCTCTCTCTCCCTCTCTCTCTCTCTGTCTCTCTTTCTCCCCTCTGTGTCTCTCTCTATCCCCTCTGTCTCTCTCTATCCCCTCTGTCTCTCTATATCCCCTCTGTCTCTCTCTATCTCTCTCTCTCCCCCCCCCTCTCTCTCTCTATCCCCTCTCTCTCCCCCCTCTCTCTCTCTCTATCCCCTCCCTCTCCCCTCCCCCCCCCCTCTCTCTCTCTCTCCCTCCCCCTCTCTCTCCCTCTCTCTCTCTCTGTCTCTCTTTCTCCCCTCTGTGTCTCTCTCTCTCCCCTCTGTCTCTATCTCTCTCTCCCTCCCCCTCAGTCTCTCCCTTTCTCCCTCCCCCTCTCTCTCTCTCTCCCCTCTGTGTCTATTTCTCTCCCCCTCTGTCTCTCTCTATCCATCTCTCTCTCCCTGTCTCTCCCACCCCCTCTGTCTCTCTCCTTACGTCTCATTCTCCCCCATGGTCTCTTTCTCTGTCTCTCTCCCCTCTGTCTCTCTTTGTGTCTCTCTCTCTCCCCTCTGTCTCTCTATCTCTCTCTCTCTCCAATTTACATCTAATATCTAATTTCCTTCATTCTCTTGATATCCTTTGTTGAAAATCTTATCTAAATATGCTCAGTAGCTGCTGATTGGTGGCTGCACAATAGATACCTCATGTGATTGGCTCACCCATGTACATTGCTATTTCTTCAACAAAGGATATCTAAAGAATGAAGGCATATCCTAGCCAGTGCCTCACCTGCCTCTGACCTCACTGCACGTCACTGACAGAGAGAGATAAGATAAGGAAGCATATCTGTGTATAGAAAGTGATAAGAAGGTCTGATTTCCCTGCAGGTTCAGTCCATTTTAATAAGTTGTGGTTTCAAAGAACAAAACCAGCTATTTCATATACAAAAATGTTTAACTGCTACTTATTGTATACTTGATAGAAAATTTTGGAGTACAATGTGACCTAAGCCTCATAAATATTTAATCTTGTGTTTAAAGGGACAGTATACGCCAATTTTCATATAACAGCATGTAATAGACACAAGAATATGCACAGATACTGATGTAAAAATCCAGTATAAAACATTTTAAAACTTACTAAGAAGTTCCAGATTTAGCACTGTTTCTCAGGTTAGGCTGGGACACCCACTGAAAGGGACTGGGGAAACAGAAAGATAAGACACTCCCCCTCCCCCATTCCCTTCATAGGAAAAGACAGATAACAAACAGGAGACATCAGGAGTCTGTAATTGAGCGTATACATCTGACACTGTGGGGCTTGGTTAGGAGTCTGAATGTCAGCACAATGTTATTAAAAAAATAAGCAAAACTATACATTGTTACAAAACACCCCAGATGTGCTATATAAATTAATCATCTACAAAACATTTATGCAAAGAAAAATCTAGTGTACAATGTCCCTTTAAATGAACGTGTTTTTAAAATGTAAAGTCCACCCCACTGTGTGACACTGCATATTCAAGGTTTGTGTTCTGGGACATGATTAGATTGACCAAGGCCATATTTTATTATTCTAGAACAAAGTTTCCAGGCCTGAATTATTACTTTGTGGTAGATTAGTCTGATTTTTTTTCTGCTATTTAGGTTTGGGCAGTTCTAGGTCACCTTTAGGAAATAAATTTAATAAGCCTAGTCCCTATCTAGATTATAACAAACTGTTCTTTGACTGCTCAGACAACCAGCTCAGCTCAAAAGAAGACCACTTACCTCCCAGTCCCAAGAAACATTTAAAGAATTAATAAACACAGTACAGTTGAATAATAAACAAATGCATAATAAAGACAATGAAAAATCAGGTAGTTTGAATTTAAAATGAGTATTAGATTTTTTTCTGACAGATTTTAATGTGTTAAATTTTCCTTCCCCTGCATCATGTGACAGACATCAGCCAATCACAAAATACATATGCATATTTTCTGTCAGTTCTTGCACATCCTCAGTAAGAGCTGGTGCCTCAGAAAGTGTGCATATAAAAAGATTGTACACATTTAGATAATGAAAGTGAATGGGAAAGTTGTTATTTAAAGGTGTGTGCTCTATCCGACAGTGTCCCTTTAAGAAGTGTTGCCTTGCAGGTAATGCTATTGTACAATAGATTGCAGATAGTAATGTAATTAGGTTTCCTGCTGCCCTAGGCACAAATATATCTGTATGTCCAACCCACATTTTACACATTTACTTTATACATTTTTTTTTTTTACAACTGAGCAGCTAATTATTAACATTTTAGAGCAGCAATACCCCTGTGTTAGCCTCATGCAAACATTATTAATCCCTGTGAGCTACATTTAGAGTCATATCGACCCCTTGCCAGTCACGTATAGAGTAGTATTTACCCACTTCTGAGACTCTTATAGATTAGTAATGAACCTTTGTGAACCAGATATTGAATTTTATTCCATAAATAGAGCAGTAATAACCTCTTGTTATTATACCTTACATTACAGGGACATGAAACCCAAACCTTTTCTTTCATGATTCAGATAGAGAATACAATTTTAAACAACTTTCCAATTTACTTCTATTATTTAATTTGCTTCCTTCTCTTGTTATCCTCTGCTGAAAAATGTATCTAGGAAAACCCAGGAGCAGCAAAGAACCTAGGTTCTAGCTGCTGATTGGTGGCTGCATATAGATATATATCTATATATACCAATTGTAATTGGCTCAGCCATGTGTTCAGTCAGCAACCAGTAGTGCATTGCTGCTCATTCAACAAAGCATATAAAGAGAATGAAGAAAAATTGATAATAAGAGTAAATTAGAAAGTTGCTTAAAATTGCATGCTCTATCTTAATCATGAGATAAAAAATTGGGTTTCATATAAGAAATATTATTAACCCTTTGTTACCCTCATATAGTGCATTAAACCCATTGCCAAAGATAGAGCACCATTAACCCCACATATAAACTTACTACACTGGGGGTTTCAGATTATCCCTCCTTGTGGCCTAGGGGATAGTGCATTGTGCTTCTGGCCACCATATAAAACATTCGTTTTTTTGCTTTTTATTGTTTTTCCACTTTTTGGTGCAGAGCATTGTTTGTTTGCAAATTTACATGCTAGAGACAGATATGTTAATCCAGAGTTCGACAAACCCTGGCGCCACTGGCGCCTTCAAAATAGGCCCTGGCACCCTGGTTTGGAGCTCCTAAGACACCCATGAATGCTCTTGATGCTAGCCACTGCACACCAATGCCAGTCGCACCTAAAATTTAGCCTGTTGCAGGGAAAGGTTTACCAATAAGTTTAGGCAGTGCAGCCTAGTGAGTAGGGGCTGGGGCCAGTCGGGCAGAGTGAGGTTTGTGAGAGCCGGTGTTCTGTCTAGATTTGCTTCTCTGTCGAAATTTGGTACCACAATTTGTGCAAGCGCACAATTACGTAATCACACTCCACATATGTTTCAAAAAAAATGTGTGGAATGTGATTACGTAAATACAAGCATGCGCACATCGGTAGCAAATTTTTCCGGGGATTAAAATTAGTCCTCAGGTTTTTAATGAAAGTGGTGACGTACAAGCATGCATGCGCAGTAACATTATGTGGTTGTAATTTTCCTCAGAGAACTTATAATAATAATAATTACATGATGTAAGTGGAGCCAAGGTACACCAGACCCCCATATAGAAATACCACTACTGACTGGAGGGCCAGAAGGGGCCTCTAGATGTATGTGCCTCTGAGACCCCTGTAGTTACGCCCCTGTATGTTAAATCTAATATGTAAATTTAAACTAACATGGTAATAGGATATAGCAAAGAAATAAAGTAAAAACTCAACTACATGGCTGGAAGTTTTACACTAGACAGGCTTTGTGCATATTCATTATCCATCATAATGTGTTTTGTTTTTCTTCTATGAGCAAATGATTTAAAGTCTATCAAATGTGTTCCTTATTTCAAATTAGGTCACAGTGTCTTATTGTATTGAATATGTTTAGAAGGTCACTAATTGTATGTTTGAAGCACATTTTAGTCCTTTGATAATCCCACACATTCAATCTTCATCTATTTTATTATTTGCTGCTTTGCAGTTTTACTGTTAGTGACAACGTGAATAATTAATCGCAACCTTACTAAGTCTCCCAGAGATCAATAAGTGTGAGGGGGTCCAGTTCTAACTGTCATTGAACTGACAATGCATCTGTAATCAAGGCTACCACTCTATTAATACTATAAAATGTAGATCTAAACAAAACAAAAACACTTTTAAGATACTGGCATTGCATTTGATTTAAAAAAATACATAAGTTTTACATCAATTTACTGAGCTATATTCCCTCTGGGTTAATATATTTGATTAGATGTTTGTATTTCTGACATTCACTGCTGTTTAAAGCATTACAATGCCATGCTGCCTACTTTGTTTCCATGGCACCAAAATAGACTCTTCAGCTAGGCCGAAGCCTCCACTTCTGGTTTCCATGCCAACATGTAGCTGAAATAGCACATGAAATTCATGGATTTAGAAGATCTTGTTTTTATAAAAATGAAAATAAATAGTTGGTGACTGCCTCCTGATTTGAAACTGCTAAATGAAAGGGACATTAAATACTTTGAGCAGGTAATATAACATGATAAATTGTATATATAAAAAAATTGCAATATACTTTCATTATTTATTTTGTTCCCTTTTCCTGTAATTTCACTCTGACTATTGTGAGCTTTTCAGTACTTGTTAGAAATAGAAGTGCAGAACACTTATATTCCACACTGCCTTTGGCTGCACACCCCATTGACTTATTTATAACTATCTTAGCCTCAGCAGAGAAAGAAATCTAAGTTACAACATGGCAGCACCCATTGCATTACACTTATTTTCTCAATATTTAAACTAATTAAACTTTTAAAAAATCCATCTACATGTTGTTCTCATACTAATCTTTTCTTGGCTTTTTTTTTTTTTTTTTTTGAAAATTTTTTATTAACAGAAATCAAACAATTACAGTTGTAAAACAATAATGCAGTTCAGGTCTCAGTTAATTCACAGGCAATAGATTAACAATAATGTTCTAGTCCTTCAAAACTAGGCTAACTTACAGAGGTGGTATTCTTAAACAGGTTGGTGATTAAGGCATTCTAAGTTCTTTTCTTTTTTACAGCATTCAAATATTCTTCCCATAGAAACACAATAGAATAATATTCCTCCAGTTTGTTCACTAAACCATAGTGGTATTTCTCTAGGGATAATGTTAATGTGATGGAGTTTATCCATTCCTCTCTAGATGGAACATCAGTACTTTTCCATCGTCTTGGAATTAACTGTTTAGCACAATTCAGCATCATATTCAGTATTACCGCTCTGAGCCTGCATCTAATCTTGGTTGGCTTATGAAATAAACACGTCTGTGGGTCTAGGGATATGTCATGGTGTGTGGCTTTGCGAATCTCAGAGGTCACCATTCTCCAAAATTCCTGTATTTTTGGACAGTGCCACCACACGTGAAGCAGTGTACCTGTCTGGCCGCAATTTCTCCAGCATAAGGCTTGGGTGTTAGGGTAGATCAGGGATAACCTATGTGGTGTCAAATACCATCTACTTAGTAACTTCATGTTTGTCTCCCTGAATTTCATAGATGTGGTGGAAGAGTTCATGTGTTTAATTATGGTAAGCCAATCCTTTTCTGTAAGAGGGGAGTTAAAATCTTTCTCCCACTTCTCTGTATATGATGGTAGCTTGCGTGAGTGATAACTTAATAGTTGTTGGTAGGTCATAGAGAGGTGGCCCTTAGTCGCCACTTGTGAGAAGCATATATTTTCAAACGGTGTACGTGTTCTAAGAATTTGCTGTTTATCAGGGTGTGTGTTGATATAGTGTTGAAGTTGGAAAAACTTATACCATTGTTGGAAGTGATCAATATTCAATTCTAGTAGCTCTTCTTTTGTACATAGGGACTGCCCCCTTAAAACCTTACTAAATGGAATTAGAGTGTGGATCGTGCTGTCGGTTGTACCAATACTTTTGTACTTTATTTGAAAGACAGGATTAGTGATAGTTGGGGATAAGGGGGATGGAACGGATGATATAGAAGGGAAATGTTTGAGAACATAGTGCCATGATTTAAAGGTTTCCCTTGTGAGTGAAGATATTGACGTAGTACATGTTTGTTCGGTAGGGGGTATCCAGCAGGCGCTACCAAGATTGGGGAAAGAGGCTAGTGAGTGTTCTAGTGCAATCCATTCCTTATTTATCCCATTTTTGCACCAATCAATGATACGTACCAGCTGTGTTGCTAATCTATAGAGTGCTATGTTTGGGGCCCCTAATCCCCCTCTATCTTTAGGCATATACAACGTGTGCATAGGAACCCTTATCATATGTTCAGACCAGATAAAGGAGTTGAGAGCCTTTTGTAAAGAGCGTATATATGAGTCCGGAAGTTGTATGGGGAGGGCTTGGAAAGTGTATAGTATCTTGGGGAGTACCATCATTTTTATTGAGTTTATACGACCTATCCAAGATATACTTTTATGTTTCCACTCATGTAGTTCCTTTTTAAGTTTTTGCAGTAGTGGGAGATAGTTTAATGAAAATACTAATGATTTGTTTTCAGGGATTTGAACACCTAAATATTTAATTGATTTAGTGTTATGATGATACCCAAAGTCTGTTTGTATCTTATCTACCAAATTAGAGGGGTTGTAAAAGCTGATGAATTCTGACTTAGTTTCATTAACTTTGAAGTAAGAATACCTGCTATAGTTTGAGAGCTCTGACGATATCGCCTTAAGGGAGGTGGCAGGGGATGTTAATGTGAGCATGACATCATCGGCATATAATGCCATTTTATAGTGATTGCCTTGGACCTCAATTCCTTTTATCTCTGAGTTCTGCCTAATTTTGGATGCCAAAATCTCCATTGCCAGAACAAACAGCAAAGGCGAGAGAGGGCAGCCCTGTCTCGTACCATTGGCAATAGTTATTGGGGGAGTTAGGGAATCGTTTAGTCTAATTCTAGCCGAGGGGGAATTATACAATGCAAATATTTTTTCAACTATTGTTTGTCCAAATCCAAATTTATATAAAGTTGCCTTTAAGAACCTCCAATTTAGTCTATCGAAAGCCTTTTCGGCATCTATTGATAGAAATATAGTAGGTATCTCATTAACTGTGACATAGTCGAGAAGGTTAAGTAGCTTTATTGTATTGTCCCTAGCTTCCCGGGAGGGAGTAAAGCCTGCTTGGTTGACATGTATTAGTGTAGGGAGAAATTTATTAATACGGGAGGCAATAATCTTAGCGTAAAGCTTTATATCTGTATTAATTAAGGAGATAGGGCGGAAGTTTGATGGGGTTGTAGGGGGCTTATCAGGTTTAGGTAGTACTGTTATATGAGCCTCAACCATGTTTTTAGAAAATGGATTCCCCTCCCCCACCTCATTAAAAAGTTGGAGAAGAAAAGGGGACAAAATATCTTTAAAGAATTGATAGTAATTCATTGAAAAGCCATCTGGGCCTGGGCTTTTACCCTTATTCATTTCCTTAAGTCCTCTAATAATTTCTTGATGGGTAATGGGTGAATCTAACTCAGCTCTCTGTTCGGGAGTCAGGGAAGGCAGGACACAGTTCTGTAGGTAATGTTCTAACTCTGAGTCTTCAATGGGCTTAGCGGTGGTAGGAGCTATATTATATAATTTAAGGTAGTATTCCCGGAATTGTGCACCTATCTCCGGGGTAGTTTGCACCTTTTGTTTTTGAGGGGTGATCAAATGGTGGATATATGATTTTAGTTTTCTCTTTTTAAGAGCTCTGGCCAATAATTTCCCTGCCCTATCACCTTCATAGAAAAATTTTTGTTTAACTTTATGAGTGATAGCTTGTTGTTCTTGGGCTAGGAGAGATTTCAATTGATTTCTAGTGCGCATTAAATCTTGTAATACTTGTGGGTCGGTAGGTGTTTTCTTGTGTTGTAGGTCTAATTTAGATAGTGATTCAGCCAATTCGGTGTATCTTAAGCGGGCTCTTTTCTTATTTTGTGCCCTAATTTTTATGAACTCCCCTCTCATATAGCACTTATGTGTTTCCCACAAAGTGGAGATTTCAATATCAGGGGTGTTATTGATAGTAAAAAATTCTTGCAGGGAGCGTGTCAAGGCCTCTGTGTGCTCAGTCTTGTGTAATATTGCATCGTCCAACTTCCATATGAATTCAGAATTCCTGGAGTTGGGCCAGTTTAGAGAGAGTAATACAGCAGAGTGATCAGACCATGTGGTGGCTTTGATCTGGGAGTTTGAAAGGTGAGGGAGACCTACTTGGTTTACAAAAAAATAATCTAATCTGCTGTACATTTTTGTGGGGGCTGAGAAGAATGTGTAATCGATCTTGTCCTCATGGAAATATCTCCAGGAGTCATAAAGATTGTGTTCCCTTATATTTTTCCACAAAAATTGTGCGGTTTTCTTAGAAACGCAGACGTTGATATTTGAACTATCTTTTAGTGGTTGGAGAGGGAAGTTAAAGTCTCCCCCCAGGATGACAATACCTTTGGCCATGTCTACTAGTTTCTGAAACATTTTACGAAAAAATGGGATGTGTTGAACATTTGGGGCATAGATGCTAATTAATGAGACTGGGGTTCCATATAGAAGTCCAAAGACTCCCAGAAACCGTCCTTCAGTATCTTTGGTGGTTTGTATGTGATGGAAGGCTGTGTTCCTATGGAATAAAATGCTAACCCCCCTTTTTTTTTGTAGATCAGAACTGTGATCTTTTCTTGGCTTTATTCTAGCTAGCATTTATTTAGTGTGTAATGTCTAATAGCAAATGATAAAACTATTCTTTAGTAATTGTACACTCATGGGCTGTAAAATAAATGTGTAAATATTTCTAATATAGATAGGCTGAATTAGATGTCTCATTCCCCACATTTAGGATGTTTTTTTTTAATATTCCAGCTGCCATCCTATGACTCAGTTCCTTTCTTTGCCATCCCTTTTTATTACACATTTTCTTTTACCTTCCAGTATTTATATTTCCCATAACTCCTACTTTTCAGTATCAGACAGCTTCTGTGACTAATCCTCTTCCTCCTTTCTTGTGTCTCAACAGGTCCTGCGCGATGTACTTCTGGACCTGTACCGCCTTTTAAAGTTTGTGGTGCAGTGCGAATCTGATTCGGTATCCGTTCTTCATGCACAGTTAGGACTGGAGGAGCTAGATCACATAATCAGAGCTGCACTATTTCCCCCACAGAAGCTAGAGAAGAAAATAGTGGTCCTTCCATAGCATCCCTATCTACAAATTCCTGTTGCTTGTAGCTTATTAATTATTATTTTTTTCTTTTTTTTGCAAAAATATGTGCGCATATATTTAGTATGTTTTCTTCTGAGGAACACATGTGGAAATAAAGGTTCTTTTTAAATTTTGGAGGCTGGAATATCCTTTGTTTTTATTATTTTTAAAGCAGAGCTGGCTGTTCTGTTTTTTACTGGGGTCTAGCTGTGTTCCACATCAGTCTCTTCAGTAGAGCTGTGGTGGCTTTTGAGCATTTGGTAACTATTGGGATTTTTCATCTCACTGTGCCTTCCATGTTTGCTGCTGCCCTACCCTGAATGCCTGATCAAGATTAGTCGGTCCTTTATTTGTTCCACGGGTCTATTGGGGGGAGAAAGCCTTTCCATATCTGTGAGCTGCCCTGCTGCCGGGCAGATTTGACTCAGGTAAGTGCCGTTTTTTTTTCTTTATTAGAAAATAGTTATGGCACTTTGCTGGGCATAGGGACTGTAAACCAATGTGGGTTTAGTGTTTGGCAGTATATGGGCACTGTGTGACACTTAGGAGAGGCTCTGTGTTTTATTTTTTATATAAAAAAAAATTTCCTGTGAATTTAATTGAAGCTGGAACGTTAGTGTGCCCCCTAATGGGAGGGGCGTTTTCTGAGGCGGCAATTTGTTGGCGCCTTTCTGGTTCACTTCCTTGTTTGTTCCGGTGTATGTGGAGGTTCCTTGGGAGCTAAGGGCTGCATTTTAATGCGGTTTTCATTTCCTTTCAAAGAACAGCTGGGTCCGGATCATCAGGATATTTACCGGCTTTAGGGGGTCAGGTAGGCACCTCAGCAGGGTGCGTTGAGGTAAGGAGGCTGCCTGAAGGTGTTTATTAGCTTAAACAGAAAACTGATTTTTTTTTGCAGTAAAAATGTTGTTCTTTTCAAATTTAAAGGGATAGTAACGTTTTTTTATTTTCACATTTTTGGAAGCAAATTTGATTGGTTTTGGTAAAGATGGAAGAGGCTTTGCAAGATGTTGAATGCAGCTTGTGTTTTGACTCTAATGTGGAACCTCCAATCCTTTTTTGTTCATCATGTATTGATAGGACATTACAGTATAGGGATAAGATTTTTGAATCTGAGCCATCATTAGCTAAGGCAGATGCTGTTCAGGGTCCTCCTGTTCAGGATATGCCGCAGCTTTCTCCTCATGCGTCCCATAATTTAGTGTCATCTCATGCAGTGCCCAGTGTTTCTTCTCCAGTTGGAGTTTCCTTGCAGGAGATTGCTACCCAGATATCCTCTGCGGTAACTCATGCACTGGCGGCTTTTCCTGCGTTTCAGGGGAAGCGTAAAAGCAGATATAAGGATTCAGTGAGGAAGGTATTTGAATCAGGTGTGGCTATGTTGAACGTTTCTTCCCATAGGTCTGAGGGGGAAGATTCTTCCATAGAGTCTGAGGGGGGAAATTTCAGACTCAGATAGTATAGTTCCTTCTTCTGATTCTGAAGTGGTAACTTTTAGATTTAAGATTGAACACCTCCGGGCGCTACTTTAAGAGGTTTTGGCTACTTTGGATGATTCTGTTACTACGCTTGTAGTTACTCCAAAGAAATCTAGTAAGCTGAACAAGTATTTTTATGTTCCCTCAGAGGTAGAGGTTTTTCCTGTTTCTGACTGTGCTTCTGAGATTATTGCACGGGAGTGGGAGAAGCCAGGGGTTCCTTTTTCCCCTTCTCCGATTTTTAAGAAAATGTTTAAAATTGCTGACTCTGTTAAGGAGTCTTGGGAGACAGTTCCCAAGGTGGAAGGAGCGATTTCCACATTGGCTAAGAGGACCACTATTCCCATTGAGGATAGCTGTTCTTTTAAAGATCCCATGGATAAAAAGTTGGAGGCATTGCTTTAAAGGATTTATGTTCACTAGGGTCTGGAATGGCAACCTGCGGTGTGTATTGCTACTGTCACTAGTGCGGCAGCATATTGGTTTAAAGGGACAGTTTACTCAAAAAATGTATCCCCTTTAATTTGTTCCCAATGATCCACTATACCTGCTGGAGTGTATTAAATTGTTTACAAGTAGCTCCTTTACCCTTATATTGGCATTTGAAATGGTTGATTTAGCATGTGGTATCCCCACCTATTCTGAAAGTTTGTGGCCGCGCGTACCAGCTATAGATAAGCTTTGTAAACACAGCCAGCAGAAGAAATTACACTCGCAGTTGGATATAGCAGAGATAAGGTAATAAAATGTTGATTTTCCATTGTTCTCTCAAGGTACTGGTGATTGTTTTAAGGACAGATATAAGATAAGAAGCAGGTATATGTGCACAATGTGATACAGTAATGAGATCTGATTATACCTACAAGCTCAACCCATTGTATTAGGTTGTGGCTTCAAAACACAAAATCAGAGCTTTAATATACACAAATAAGCCTTAAAAAGCTAATTTTCATACATTTTTTTACTCTGCAGTTGGTAAAAAAACCAATTGTAAACACATTAAGGGAAAAACTATTTTACAGTATACTGTCCCTTTAATGCTTTGTCTGATTCTATTCAGACGTATGCGCCTATGCATGAGATCCAGAATAGGATCAAGGCTCTTAAGTTAGCTAATTCCTTTATCACGGATGCCTCCTTGCAGGTCATCAGGTTGGGAGCAAAAATTTCTGGTTTTGCTATTCTGGCTCTCAGGGCCTTATGGTTGAAGTCCTGGTCTGCGGATGTGTCGTCAAAGTCTAAACTTTTGCCTATTCCTTACAAAGGTAGGACTTTGTTTGGACCAGCCTTAGCTGAAATTATTTCTGATATTATGGGAGGTAATGGTCACTCTCTCCCTCAGGATAAGAGAAATAAGACGAAGGGCTGCATTTTGTTGGGGTTTTCATTTCCTTTCCAAGAACTGCTGGGTCCGTATTGTCAGGATATTTACCGGCTTTAGGGGGTCAGGTAGGCACCTCAGCAGGGTGTGTTGAGGTAAGGAGGCTGCCTGAAGGTGATTTTTTAGCTTAAACAGAAAACTGATTTTTTTTGCAGTAAAAATTTTGTTCTTTTAAAATTTAAAGGGACAGTAGCGTTTTTTATTTTCACATTTTTTGAAGCAAATTTGAAAGATGGAAGAGGCTTTGCAAGATGTTGCATGCAGCTTGCGTTTTGACTCTAATGTGGAACCTCCAATCCTTTTTTGTTCATCATGTATTGATAGGACATTACAGTATAGGGATAAGATTTTTTAATCTGAGCCATCATTAGCTAAGGCGGATGCTGTTCAGGGTCCTCCTGTTCAGGATATGCTGCAGCTTTCTCCTCAATAATTTAGTGTCATCTCATGCAGTGCCCAGTGTGTCTACTCCAGTTGGAGTTTCCTTGCAGGAGATTGCTACCCAGATATCCTCTGCGGTAACTCATGCACTGGCAGCTTTTCCTGTATTTCAGGGGAAGCGTAAAAGGAGATATAAGGATTCAGTGAGGAAGGTATCTGAATCAGGTGTATCTATGTTGAACGTTTCTTCCCATAGGTCTGAGGGGGAAGATTTTTCCATAGAGTCTGAGGGGGGAAATTTCAGATTCAGATAGTATAGTTCCTTCTTCTGATTCTGAAGTGGTAACTTTTAGATTTAAGATTGAACACCTCCGGGCGCTACTTTAGGAGGTTTTGGCTACTTTGGATGATTCTGTTACTACGCTTGTAGTTACTCCAAAGAAATCTAGTAAGCTGAACAAGTATTTTGATGTTCCGTCAGAGGGGGAGGTTTTTCCTGTTTCTGATTGTCCTTCTGAGATTATTGCACGGGATTGGGAGAAGCCAGAGTTTCCTTTTCCCCTTCTCCGATTTTTAAGAAAATGTTTAAAATTGCTGACTCTGTTAAGAGTCTTGGGAGACAGTTCCCAAGGTGGAAGGAGCAATTTCCACGCTGGCTAAGAGGACCACTATTCCCATTGAGGATAGCTGTTCTTTTAAAGATCCCATGGATAAAAAGTTGGAGGCATTGCTTAAAAGGATTTATGTTCACCAGTGTCTGGAATGGCAACCTGCGGTGTGTATTGCTACTGTCATTAGTGCGGCAGTATATTGGTTTAATGCTTTGTCTGATTCTATTCAGACGTATGCACCTATGGATGAGATCCAGGATAGGATCAAGGCTCTTAAGTTAGCTAATTCCTTTGTCACGGATGCCTCTTTGCAGGTCATCAGGTTGGGAGCAAAAATTTCTGGTTTTGCTAATCTGGCTCTCAGGGCCTTATGGTTGAAGTCCTGGTCTGCGGATGTGTCGTCAAAGTCTAAACTTTTTTCTATTCCTTAGAAAGGTAGGACTTTGTTTAGACCAGCCTTAGCTGAAATAATTTCTGATATTACGGGAGGTAAGGGTCACTCTCTCCCTCAGGATAGGAGAAATTAGACGAAGGGTCGCCAGAGTAATTTCTCTTGTAAGGTGTATCCAGTCCACGGGTTCATCCATTACTTGTGGGATATTCTCCTTCCCAACAGGAAGTTGCAAGAGGACACCCACAGCAGAGCTGTCTATATAGCTCCTCCCCTAACTGCCACCCCCAGTCATTCTCTTGCAACTCTCGACAAGAAAGGAAGTATCAAGAGATATGTGGTGACTTAGTGTAGTTTTACCTTCAATCAAGAGTTTGTTATTTTTAAACGGTACCGGCGTTGTACTGTTTTACTCTCAGGCAGAAATTAGAAGAAGAATTCTGCCTGGAGGTTTGATGATCTTAGCGGTTTGTAACTAAGGTCCATTGCTGTTCTCACACATAACTGAAGAATATGGGAAAACTTCAGTTGGGGGAACGGTCTGCAGATTACCTGCTTTGAGGTATGTTCAGTATTTTTATTTCTAGAGAGATGAATACGTTCTAGAAAATGCTGACAGAGCCTTGTGTATTTGAGGTAAGCCTGATGCAGTGATTTAACAGCGACTGGGATCATGCTTACATAACAGGGTAATATTCATGTTAATATTCATATTGCTTAGTGACAAAACGTTTACATGATTTCATAAATAGGACGTTTTTTCTCTGAGGGAGATAAGTCTTTATTTGGGGCCTAGTTTCCACATGGCTAGTCAGATACTCCTAGGAGTATTTTCTTAAGGCCCCTCTGACATCCCGTACATGGTGGGAGGGGCCTATTTTAGCGCTCTAACTGCGCAGTTTTAATACAGACTGAGACATGCAGCTTCCCTAGAAGAGTCCTCTGGCATCTGAGAACCATTTCAAAGGGGTTATTTCTGCACAAAATCGTATTTAAGGGCAGGTAGGAGTCTCAGCAGAGCTGTGGCATGGTGCTCAATTGACTTTTAAAGTTTTTTAACGTTTTTCAATCCGGTTTGGGGCCTAAGGGGTTAATCATCCATTTGCAAGTGGGTGCAATGTTGCTTTAGTCCCTTACTCACACTGTAAAAATTTCAAAGATTTTACTGTTATTTTTCACTGTTTTGCAGTTTAAGTGCTAGTTTTTTTCTCTTAAAGGCACAGTAACATTTTTGTTTAATTGCTGTTTCACCTTTATTAAAGTGTTTTCCAACTTGCTTGTCTCATTACTAGTCTGTTTAAACATGTTTGACATAGAGGAAACTCCTTGTTCAATATGTTTGGAAGCCATTGTGGAACCCACTCTTAGAATGTGTACCAAATGTACTGAAATTTCTATAAACTATAAAGACCATATTATGGCGCTTAAAGATTTATCTCCAGGGGATTCTCTGACTGAAAAGAGGGAGATTATGCCATCTAACTCTCCCCATGTGTCAGAACCTATAACTCCCGCTCCAGTGACGCCAAGTACATCTAGCGCGTCTAATTCTTTTACCTTACAGGACATGGCGGCAGTTATGAATGCTACCCTCACAGAGGTATTCTCCAAACTGCCAGGGCTACAAGGAAAGCGAGACAGCTCTGGGGCTAGAACTAATACAGAGCTTTCTGACGCTTTATTGCCTGTGTCCGATATACCGTCACAATACTCAGAAGCCGAGGCAGGTGAGCTTCTATCTGTGGGTGACATTTCAGACTCAGGGAAGGCGTTACTTCAGTCTGATTCTGAGATGACAGCGTTTAAATTTAAGCTTGAACACCTCTGCTTATTGCTTAGAGAGGTTTTAGCAACTCTGGATGACTGTGACCCCATTGTGGTTCCAGAGAAATTGTGTAAAATGGACAAATACTTTGCAGTGCCTGTTTACACTGATGTTTTTCCAGTCCCTAAGAGGTTTTCGGAAATTATTACTAAGGAATGTAGACCAGGTGTGCCGTTCTCTCCCCCTCCTTTCAAAAAGATGTTTCCCATAGATGCCACCATACGGGACTCGTGGCAGACGGTCCCTAAGGTGGAGGGAGCAGTCTCTACCCTAGCTAAGCGTACAACTATCCACGTCGAGGACAGTTGTGCTTTCCTAGATCCTATGGATAAAAAATTGGAGGGTCTACTTAAGAAAAATTTTATGCATCAAGGTTTTATTCTTCAGCCTCTTGCATGCATTGCCCCAGTTACTGCTGCAGCAGCCTTTTGGTTTCTTGAGGAGGCTCTACAGGTAGAGACCCCGTTAGACGATATTCTAGACAGGATTAAAGCTCTTAAGTTAGCTAACTCCTTTATTTCTGACGCCATTTTTCATTTAGCCAAGCTAACAGCTAAGAATTCAGGTTTTGCCATATTGGCGCGTAGGGCGCTATGGCTTAAGTCCTGGTCAGCAGATGTTACTTCAAAGTTTAAGCTTCTTCACATCCCTTTGAAGGGACAGACCCTATTCGGGCCCGGTCTGAAGGAGATCATTTCTGATATTACTGGAGGTAAAGGTCACACCCTTCCTCAGGATAGGTCGAATAAGTTAAGGACCAAACAGACTAATTTTCCTTCCTTTCGAAACTTCAAGAGTGGCGCAGCTTCAGTTTCCTCTAATGCAAAACAAGAGGGGAATTTCGCCCAGCCCAAACCAGTCTGGAGACCTAACGAGGCTTGGAACAAGGGGAAGCAGGCCAAGAAACCTGTGGCTGCCTCTAAGACAGCATGAAGGAGTAGCCCCCGATCCGGGACCGGATCTAGTTCGGGGCAGACTTTCTCTCTTCGCCCAGGCTTGGGCAAGAGACGTCCAGGATCCCTGGGTATTAGAGATTGTTTCCCAGGGATATCTTCTGGACTTCAAAGCTTCATCTCCAAAGGGGAGATTTCGTCTCTCACAATTATCTGTAAACCAGATAAAGAGAGAGGCATTCTTACGTTGTGTTCAAGACCTACTGGTTATGGGAGTGATCCACCCAGTTCCAAGGGAGGAACAGGGGCAGGGCTTCTATTCAAATCTGTTTATAGTTCCCAAAAAAGAGGGAACTTTCAGACCAATCTTGGATCTCAAGATCCTAAACAAATTTCTCAGGGTCCCATCCTTCAAGATGGAGACTATCCGAACCATCCTCCCTATGATCCAGGAGGGTCAATATATGACTACCGTGGACTTAAAGGATGCTTATCTCCACATTCCGATTCAAAGAGATCATCATCATTTCCTCAGGTTCGCCTTCTTACACATGCATTACCAGTTTGTGACTCTTCCCTTCGGGTTAGCCACAGCACCAAGAATCTTTACGAAGGTTCTAGGGTTCCTACTGGCGGTTCTAATGCAACGGGGCATAGCGGTGGCTCCTTACCTAGACGACATTCTGATACAGGCGTCGACTTTTCAAATCGCCAAGTCCCATACGTACATTGTTCTGGCCTTTCTGAGGTCTCACGGGTGGAAGGTGAACGAAGAAAAGAGTTCTCTCTCCCCTCTCACAAGAGTTTCCTTCCTAGGAACACTGATAGATTCAGTAGAAATGAAAATTTTTCTGACAGAGGTCAGGTTATCAAAGCTTCTAACTTCCTGCCGTGCTCTTCATTTCACTTCTCGGCCGTCAGTGGCTCAGTGTTATGGAAGTAATCGGCCTAATGGTAGCGGCAATGGCCATACTTCCGTTTGCCCGCCTACATCTCAGACCACTGCAACTTTGCATGCTCAATCAGTGGAATGGGGACTACAGAGATTTGTCCCCTCTGCTAAATCTGGATCAAGAGACCAGGGATTTTCTTCTCTGGTGGTTATCTCGGGTCCATCTGTCCAGGGGAATGAGTTTCCGCAGGCCAGAGTGGACTATAGTGACGACAGATGCCAGCCTTCTGGGCTGGGGCGCAGTCTGGAACTCCCTGAAGGCTCAGGGTTCGTGGACTCAGGAGGAAGCCCTCCTTCCGATAAACATTCTGGAACTGAGAGCGATATTCAATGCTCTTCAGGCTTGGCCTCAACTAGCTGCGGTCAGGTTCATCAGATTTCAGTCGGACAATATCACGACTGTAGCCTATATCAACCATCAGGGGGGAACAAGAATCCCCCTGGCAATGTTGGAGGTTTCAAAGATAATTCTATGGGCAGAGGTTCACTCTTGCCATCTCTCAGCTATCCATATCCCAGGAGTAGAGAACTGGGAGGCGGATTTTCTAAGTCGGCAGACTTTTCATCCGGGGGAGTGGGAGCTCCATCCGGAGGTATTTGCCCAGCTGATTCAACTATGGGGCAAACCAGAACTGGGTCTGATGGCATCTCGTCAGAACGCCAAGCTTCCTTGTTACGGGTCCAGGTCAAGGGATCCCCAGGCAGCGCTGATAGATGCTCTAGCAGTGCCCTGGTCCTTCAGCCTGGCTTATGTGTTCCCACCATTTCCTCTCCTCCCTCGTCTGATTGCCAAGATCAAGCAGGAGAGAGCTTCGGTGATTTTGATAGCACCTGCGTGGCCACGCAGGACTTGGTATGCAGATTTGGTGGACATGTCATCCCTTCCACCATGGACTCTGCTGCTGAGGCAGGACCTTCTACTCCAAGGTCCATTCAAACATCCAAATCTAATTTCTCTGTGGCTGACTGCTTGGAGATTGAACGCTTGATTTTATCAAAACGTGGTTTCTCCGAGTTGGTCATTGATACCTTAATTCAGGCTCGAAAGCCTGTCACCAGGAAAATCTATCATAAGATATGGTGTAAATATCTTCATTGGTGTGAATCCAAGGGTTACTCATGGAGTAAAGTCAGGATTCCTAGGGTATTATCCTTTCTCCAAGAAGGATTGGAGAAGGGATTGTGAGCTAGTTCCTTAAAGGGACAGATTTCTGCTCTGTCTATTCTTCTGCACAAGCGTCTGGCAGATGTTCCAGACGTTCAGGCGTTTTGTCAGGCTTTAGTTAGAATCAAGCCTGTGTTTAAACCTGTTGCTCCGCCATGGAGTTTAAATTTAGTTCTTAAAGTTCTTCAAGGGGTTCCGTTTGAACCTCTGCATTCCATAGATATCAAACTTCTATCTTTGAAAGTTCTATTTTTGGTAGCTATCTCTTCGGCTCGAAGAGTTTCAGAGTTATCTGCCTTACAGTGTGATTCCCCTTATCTGATCTTCCATTCAGATAAGGTAGTTTTGCGTACCAAACCTGGGTTTCTTCCTAAGGTGGTATCTAATAAGAATATCAATCAGGAGATTGTTGTTCCATCACTGTGTCCTAATCCTTCTTCAAAGAAGGAACGTCTATTACACAATCTTGACGTGGTTCGTGCTTTAAAGTTTTATTTACAAGCTACTAAGGATTTTCGTCAAACATCTGCATTGTTTGTTGTCTACTCTGGACAGAGGAGAGGCCAAAAGGCTTTGGCATCTTCTCTTTCTTTTTGGCTGAGAAGCATAATCCGTTTATCTTATGAGACTGCTGGCCAGCAGCCTCCTGAAAGATTTACAGCTCATTCCACTATAGCGGTAGCTTCCACATGGGCTTTTAAAAATGAGGTCTCTGTTGAACAGATTTGTAAGGCGGCGACTTGGTCTTCGCTTCATACTTTTTCTAAATTCTACAAATTTGAAACTTTTGCTTCCTCAGAGGCTATTTTTGGGAGAAAGGTCTTGCAGGCAGTGGTGCCTTCCGTTTAAGTTCCTGCCTTGTCCCTCCCTTCATCCGTGTCCTAAAGCTTTGGTATTGGTATCCCACAAGTAATGGATGAACCCGTGGACTGGATACACCTTACAAGAGAAAACAAAATTTATGCTTACCTGATAAATTTCTTTTCTCCAACATTGGTGTGTCCTGTCCACGGCGTCATCCATTACTTGTGGGAAATATTCTCCCCCACAGGGAAAGGCAAGGAGAGCACACAGCAAGAGCTGTCCATATAGCTCCCCCTCTGGCTCCGCCCCCCAGTCATTCTCCTTGCCGCTCTGAACAAGTAGCATCTCCACGGGGATGGTGAGGAGTTTGTGGTGTTTAGTTGTAGTTTTTATTCTTCTATCAAGAGTTTGTTATTTTAAAATAGTGCTGGCTTGTACTATTTACTCTACAACAGAAAAGTGATGAAGATTTCTGTTTAAGAGGGCTATGATTTTAGCACAAGTAACTAAAATCCATTTCTGTTACCACGCAGGACTGTTGAAACCAGAGAACTTCAGTTGGGGGTAACAGTTTGCAGACTTATCTGCTTCAGGTATGACTAGTCTCCTTCTAACAACACAGGCTAATGCTCGATGACAGTCATTTTTCCCCTCAGGGAAAACGGTAAGCCATTTTTCTTTCACCTCAGCAAAAAAGATAACAAGCTTCCCCTTTTTTATTTTTATGCTGGTAGACACTGTCAGGGGCCAAGTCGATTGTTTTTTATTACAATATGATGGCAATTGAAATGTTTTATAAGCTCATATACACTTGAGGACGTTTTTTATTGATCTGGCTTGCTTTAGACACCTAAATCTAGTCAGGAAGGCCCCTTCACTCTAGTGTACTGAGGGAGGAGGCCTCATTTTGGCACTTCAGTTAATTTCAAGGCAGTGCATGCAGTTCCATGTGAGAGGGTCCTGTGGCTCAGAAAGTGACTCCAGAAGGCTTATTTCTGTGGATGATTGACCCCTAAGAAAGGTAAAAGCTGCAGCAATGCTGTAAGCAGGGATTGTCGTGTATAAAAACGGTTAAATCCAACAATTAGCTCCGGTTTGCTTGTTTTAAGAGCTAGAGTCTCCATATTTGCTGTGCAATACTTTCTAAGCATTAAGACACTGGGGTCCAAATTTCAGAAAAATCGGATATTGCCTTCATAGTTTTTTGAACATTCAGAAATAAAGTGTGTCATTTTATTATTTAAAGATACAGTAACGTTTTTGTTTAAAATCGTTTTTATTGCATTGTTTGCCTGCCTAAATCTGTTTAACATGTCTGTGCCATCAGATAACCTATGTTCTGTGTGTGTAGAGACAAATGTGGTTCCCCCTTCGAGTGTTTGTGATAATTGTGCCATAGCGTCCAAACAAAATGAGGACAGCTCTGTTACATTTCATAATGTTGCCCAAGATGATTTATCTAATGAAGGTAGTGGGGATAGTTCTACATCCTCTCCTTCTGTGTCTACACCAGCTTTGCCCGCGCAGGCGACACCTAGCGCGCCAGTGCTTATTTCTATGCAACAATTAACAGCAGAAGTGGATAATTCTATAGCAAATCTTGTATCGAAACTGCCAGCATTTCAGAGAAAGCGTGATTGTTCAGCTTTAAATACAGATAAAAGGGATGAACAATCAGACGCTGACGATGCTTTATCTATTTTACCCTCACATCAATCGGAATTGGCTGTGAGGGAAGGGCTGTCTGAGGGTGAAATTTCAGACTCAGGAAAAATTTCTCAACAGGCAGAACCTGATATAGTAGCATTTAAGTTTAAGCTAGAACATCTCCGCGCTTTGCTAAAGGAGGTATTAGCTACTCTGGATGACTGTGATTCTATGGTAGTACCAGAGAAGTTGTGCAAATTGGACAAATTTTTAGAGGTCCCAGTGCACGACGACGCTTTTCCAATACCCAAAAGGGTAGCGAACATAGTGGAAAAGGAGTGGGAGAAGCCAGGTGTACCCTTTGCCCCACCTCCTATATTTAAGAAAATGTTTCCCATAGTAGACCCTAGAAGGGATGCATGGCAGACGGTCCCGAAGGTTGAGGGAGCTGTTTCAACACTAGCGAAGCGCACCACTATTCCTATAGAGGACAGCTGCGCTTTCAAAGATCCTATGGATAAAAAATTGGAAGGATTGCTTAAAAAGATTTTTGTTCAGCAAGGGTTCATCTTTCAACCAGCTACGTGTGTTATTACTGTCACTTCAGCGGCGTCCTTTTGGTTCGAGGAACTAGAAAGGTCGCTCCAGAAAGAGACTTCCTATGAAGAAGTCATGGACAGAATTCACGCATTAAAATTAGCTAATTCCTTTATATTGGATGCCGCCTTTCAAATAATGAAATTGGCGGTGAAAAACTCAGGTTTTGCTATAGTAGCGCGGAGGGCGCTTTGGCTGAAATCCTGGTCGGCAGATGTGTCGTCCAAGACTAAGTTACTTAATATTCCTTTCAAGGGTAAGACCCTTTTTGGGCCGGAATTGAAGGAAATTATTTCAGACATCACTGGGGGTAAGGGCCATGCCCTCCCACAGGATAGGCCTTTTAAGGCTAAGAACAAGTCTAATTTTCGTTCCTTTCGCAATTTCAGGAACGGACCGGCTAATAACTCCACTGCCGCTAGACAAGAAGGTAACGCGGCAAGCCCAAACCCGCTTGGAAGCCCATGCAAGGCTGGAACAAGGGTAAACAGACCAAGAAACCTGCTGCTGCTACCAAGACAGCATGAAGGGGTAGCCCCGATCCGGGACCGGATCTGGTAGGGGACAGACTATCTCTCTTCGCTCAGGCTTGGGCAAGAGATGTTCCGGATCCCTGGGCACTAGAGATAGTCTCCAAGGGATACCTGCTAGAGTTCAAGGGACTTCCTCCAAGGGGAAGGTTCCACCTGTCTCGCTTATCTTCTGACCAGATAAAGAAACAGGCATTCTTACATTGTGTAAGAGACCTATCAAAGATGGGAGTGATAAACCCAGTCCCCTCCGGGGAACAAGGTCTAGGTTTTTACTCAAACCTGTTTGTGGTTCCCAAAAAAGAGGGAACTTTCAGGCCAATTCTGGATTTAAAGATATTAAACAAGTTCCTCAGTGTTCCATCCTTCAAAATGGAAACCATTCGGACAATCTTGCAGACAATCCAGCAGGGTCAATATTTGACTACCGTCAAAAAGGATGCGTATCTGCATATTCCAATCCACAAAACTCATCATCAGTTCCTGAGGTTCGCCTTTCTGGACAAACATTACCAGTTCGTGGCTTTTCCATTCGGTTTAGCCACCGCTCCCAGAATTTTCACAAAGGTGCTAGGGTCCCTTCTAGCTGTCCTAAGGCCGAGGGGCATCGCTGTAGCACCTTATCTAGACGACATCCTAATCCAAGCGTCGTCTCTTTCCAAAGCAAGGGCCCACACAGACATTGTGTTGGCTTTTCTCAGATCTCACGGGTGGAATGTGAACATAGAAAAGAGTTCACTGTCACCGTCCACAAGGGTTCCTTTTCTGGGAACAATAATAGATTCTGTGGAAATGAAGATCTTCCTGACAGAAGTCAGAAAGCTAAAGCTTCTAAACGTTTGTCGAGTTCTTCATTCTATTCCTCAACCCTCCATAGCTCAGTGCATGGAAGTAATAGGACTAATGGTCGCAGCAATGGACGTGGTTCCTTTTGCTCGAATTCATCTAAGACCATTACAGCTGTGCATGCTCAATCAGTGGAATGGGGACTATACAGACTTGTCTCCCCAAATTCAAGTAGACCAGGTAACCAGGGACTCACTTCTCTGGTGGTTGACCCAGGATCACCTGTCTCAGGGAATGAGTTTCCGCAGACCGGAGTGGGTCATCGTCACGACCGACGCCAGCCTCTTGACGCCAGCCTCTGGGACTCCCTGAAAGCTCAGGGCCTATGGTCTCGGGAAGAGTCGCTTCTCCCGATAAACATTTTGGAACTAAGAGCAATATTCTATGCGCTCCTGGCTTGGCCTCAGCTAGCGGAAGCCAGGTTCATAAGATTTCAGTCGGACAACATAACGACTGTTGCGTACATCAATCATCAGGGGGGAACAAAGAGTTCCCTAGCGATGAAGGAAGTAACCAAGATTATCCAATGGGCAGAGAATCACTCCTGCCATCTATCTACTATTCACATCCCAGGAGTAGACAACTGGGAGGCGGACTATTTGAGTCGTCAGACTTTCCATCCGGGGGAGTGGGAACTCCACCCGGAGGTCTTTGCTCAGTTAACCCAATTATGGGGCATTCCAGACATGGATCTAATGGCGTCCCGTCAGAACTTCAAGATTCCTTTCTACGGGTCCAGATCCAGGGATCCCAAGGCGACTCTAGTGGATGCATTAGTGGCGCCTTGGTCGTTCAACCTAGCGTATGTGTTTCCACCGTTTCCTCTCCTTCCCAGGCTCATAGCCAGGATCAAACAGGAGAAGGCCTCTGTGATTCTGATAGCTCCTGCGTGGCCACGCAGGACTTGGTATGCAGACCTGGTGAATATGTCATCAGCTCCACCATGGAAGCTACCTTTGAGACAGGATCTTCTAGTACAAGGTCCATTCGAACATCCAAATCTAGTTTCTCTGCAGCTGACTGCTTGGAAATTGAACGCTTGATTTTATCCAAGCGTGGGTTTTTAGAATTCTGTGATAGATACTCTGGTCCAAGCCAGAAAACCTGTGACTAGAAAGATTTACCATAAAATATGGAAAAAATATATCTGCTGGTGTGAATCCAAGGGATTCTCCTGGAGTAAGATTAAAATTCCAAAGATTCTCTCCTTTCTCCAAGAAGGTTTGGATAAAGGGTTGTCAGCTAGTTCTCTAAAAGGACAGATTTCTGCTTTATCTGTCTTGTTACACAAACGACTGGCAGCTGTGCCAGATGTACAAGCTTTTGTTCAGGCTTTGGTTAGAATCAAGCCTGTTTACAGACCCATGACTCCTCCTTGGAGTCTAAATTTAGTTCTTTCAGTTCTTCAAGGGGTTCCGTTTGAACCTTTACATTCCATAGATATTAAGTTATTATCTTGGAAAGTTCTGTTTTTGGTTGCTATTTCTTCTGCTAGAAGAGTTTCTGAATTATCTGCTTTGCAATGTAATCCACCCTATCTGGTTTTCCATTCAGATAAGGTTGTTTTGCGTACTAAGCCTGGTTTTCTTCCAAAAGTTGTTTCCAACAAGAATATTAACCAGGAAATAGTTGTTCCTTCTCTGTGTCCGAATCCAGTTTCAAAGAAGGAACGTTTATTACACAATTTAGATGTTGTTCGTGCTTTAAAGTTCTACTTAGAAGCAACAAAAGATTTTAGACAAACCTCATCTTTGTTTGTCGTTTACTCTGGTAAGAGGAGAGGTCAAAAAGCTACTGCTACCTCTCTCTCTGGCTGAAAAGCATTATCCGATTGGCTTATGAGACTGCCGGACGGCAACCTCCTGACCGAATCACAGCTCACTCTACTAGGGCTGTGTCTTCCACTTGGGCCTACAAGAACAAGGCTTCTGTTGATCAGATATGTAAGGCAGCGTCTTGGTCCTCTCTGCACACTTTTGCCAAATTCTACAAATTTGATACTTATGCTTCTTCGGAGGCTATTTTTGGGAGAAAGGTTTTGCAAGCCGTGGTGCCTTCCATTTAGGTAACCTGATTTGCTCCCTCCCTTCATCCGTGTCCTAAAGCTTTGGTATTGGTTCCCACAAGTAATAGATGACGCCGTGGACCGGACACACCAATGTTGGAGAAAACAGAATTTATGCTTACCTGATAAATTACTTTCTCCAACGGTGTGTCCGGTCCACGGCCCGCCCTGGTTTCCTAATCAGGTTGAAAAAAAATTTTCTTTATACACTACAGTCACCACGGCACCCTATAGTTTCTCCTTTTTCTCCTAACCGTCGGTCGAATGACTGGGGGGCGGAGCCAGAGGGGGAGCTATATGGACAGCTCTTGCTGTGTGCTCTCCTTGCCTTTCCCTGTGGGGGAGAATATTTCCCACAAGTAATGGATGGCGCCGTGGACCGGACACACCGTTGGAGAAAGTAATTTATCAGGTAAGCATAAATTCTGTTTCTCTTGTGGTGTATCCAGTCCACGGCCCGTCCTGTCACTTTAAGGCAGGTGTTTTTTATTTTTAAACTACAGTCACCACTGCACCCTATAGTTTCTCCTTTTTTCTTGCTTGTCTTCGGTTGAATGGCTGGGGGTGGCAGTTAGGGGAGGAGCTATATAGACAGCTCTGCTGTGGGTGTCCTCTTGCAACTTCCTGTTGGGAAGGAGAATATCCCACAAGTAATGGATGAACCCGTGGACTGGATACACCACAAGAGAAAGAAATTTATCAGGTAAGCATAAATTTTGTTTTTCATTCCTTTCGAAATTTGTCAGGCAAGCCTTCCCCTTCCTCTGTCAAGCAGGAACAGTCCAGGTCCTCCTGGAAGTCCAATCAGGCTTGGAGCAAGGGGAAGCAGTCTTAGAAACCTGTCTCTGACTCAAAGTCAGCATGAGGAGTCTGCCCCTGGTCCTGGAGCGGATCTTGTGGGGGGTAGGCTTTCCCTGTTCGCTCAGGCTTGGGTTCGGGATGTTTCGGATCCATGGGCGGTGGACGTAGATACAAATTGGAGTTCAAAGGTTTTCCTCCCAGGGGCAGGTTCCATCTTTCAAGGTTATCTGTAGACCAGATAAAAAGAGAAGCATTTTTAAAATGTGTTCAGGATCTTTCCGACCTGGGAATGATAGTTCCTTTTCCAATACAGGAACAGGGTCTGGGTTTTTATTCCAATCTGTTTGTGGTTCCCAAAAAAGAGGGAACTTTCAGACCAATTCTAGATCTCAAGAGTGTAAACAAGTTCCTCAGAGTTACGTCTTTCAAGATGGTCACTATTTGATCCATCCTTCCTTTGGTTAAGGAAGGTCCATTTATGACTACTGTGGATTTAAAGGATGCGTATCTACATATTCCCATCCACAAGGATTATTTCAAGTTTCTGAGGTTTGCGTTCCTAGACAAACATTTTCAGTTTGTGGTCCTTCCTTTTGGCCTGGCAACGGCTCCCAGAATTTTATCAAAGGTTCTGGGAGCGTTGTTGGCAGTTCTCCATTTGCGGGATGTTGCAGTGGCACCTTATCTGGATGATATTCTGGTTCAGGCATCATCTTTTCAGCAAGCAAACTCCCACTCGCATTTGTTGTTGTCTTTTCTGCGCTCCCACGGGTGGAAGGTGATTTTAGGAAAAAGTTTCTTGGTTCCATCTTCAAGGGTGGTATTCTTGGGAACCATTATCGATTCTCTATGAAGGTTTTTCTGACAGAAGCCAGAAGAGCAAAGATCTTCAACTCTTGTTTTGTCATTCGGTCCTCTCCTCAGCCGTCAGTGGCTCAGTGTATGGAGGTAATCGGTGTCAGCTATGGACATTATTCCGTTTGCTCGGTTCCATCTCAGGCCTCTGCAGTTATGCATGCTCAGTCAGTGTAACGGGAATTATGCGTATCTGTCTCTGCGAATTGTTCTGGATCAGGTGACAAGAGATTCTCTTCTGTGGTGGTTCTCTCAGGAACATTTTACTCAGGGAACCTGCTTTCGCAGACCTTCCTGGGTGATTGCGACCACGTATACCAGCCTGCTGGGATGGGTAGCTGTCTGGAGCTCGTTAAAGGCTCAGGGTCTATGGACTCGGGAGGAATCGCTTTTTCCCAAAAAAACATGTTAGAGCTGAGGGCAATCTTCAATGCTCTTCTGGCTTGGCCTCAGTTAGCTTTAGCCCAGTTTATCAGGTTTCAGTCGGACAACATAACGTCAGTGGCATACATCAATCATCAGGGACGAACTCGGAGTTCATTAGCCATGATAGAGGTAGCCAGGATTATTTAGTGGGCAGAATCCCACAATTGCTGTCGGTCTGCGATCCAAATTCCAGGGGTGGGATTTTCTGAGCAGACAGACGTTTCATCTGGGGGAGTGGGAACTTCACCCGGAGGTGTTTGCTAATTTGGTTCTCAAGTGGGGGCAGCCGGAGCTGGATCTCATGGCATCTCATCAGAATGCCAAGCTTCCGAGGTACAGGTCAAGGTCAAGTGATCCTCGGGCTGTGCTAATAGATGTGCTGGCAGTTCCTTGGAACTTCAGTCTAGCGTATGTGTTTCCTCCGTTCGCTCTCCTTCCACGAGTCATTGCTCGAATCAGACAGGAGAGGGCGTCAGTGATTCTCATTGTTCCGGCGTGGCCTCGCAGAATCTGGTATGCGGATCTGGTGGAGATGTCATCTCTTCCATCTTGGAGTCTTCTGTTAAGGAAGGACCTTCTTCTTCAGGGGCCCTTCCTTCATCCAAATCTCGTTTCTCTGAAGCTGACTGCTTGGAGATTGACCGCTTGAGTCTATCTAAGCGTGGGCTTTCAGAGTCGGTCATTGAGACTATGATTCAGGCTCGCAAGCCTGTAACTAGAAATATTTATTATAAGATAAAATATGGCGTAAATATCTTTATTGGTGTGAATCCAGAGGCTACTCTTGGAGTGGGGTTAGGATTCCTGGAATGTTGTCTTTTCCCCTTAGAACGTCTGGAGAAAGGTTTAGCTGCAAGTACCCTGAAGGGTCAAATTTCTGCTTTATCTATTTTATAAGTTTGATACTTTTGCTTAGGCTGAGGTTTCTTTTGGGAGAAAGGTTCTTTAAGCAGTGGTGCCTTCTGTTTAGTTTAACTGTCTTGTCCCTCCCTTATCATCCGTGTCCTCTAGTTTGGGTATTGATTCCCAATAGTAATTATGATGATCTGTGGACTCACCGTGTCATTAGAAAGAAAATTAAATTTATGCTTATCTGATAAATTTGTTTCTATCTTGACACGGTGATTCCACGGCCCCGCCCTGTATTTTCAGACAGTTTATTTTTCTATAAACCTCAGCACCTTATGTTACTTCCTTTCTTCTTTGCTTCTGGTCGAATGACTGGAGGTTATAAGTAAGGGAGTGATATTTAACAGATTTGTTGTGGTGCTCTTTGCCTTCTCCTGCTGGCCAGGAGTGATATTCCCAATAGTAATTATGATGATCCGTGGACTCACCGTGTCAAGAAAGAAACAAATTTATCAGGTAAGCATAAATTTAATTTTGCGACTCCCATTGTTATAATATAGTCACAAACAAACCCCTTGTCAGACAAGTATACAATGTTTTTGTTTTTCATACATCAATATACCACACAAGTGAAGGGATTATTACTAAAATAAGTCAATTCAACTTTCGTAGCCATTGCTAATCACTAACAGTTAGACTTTATGTACCTTCCATATAGCCCCTCCCGCATGTGGCAATAAGCAACGTCCAGACATTTGAAAAGGTACAAAATTAGCTAACCTTATATTAAGGAGGAGGCTGGCCTGCAGTTCTCTCCAAGTACAAATATAACGGAAGCTTCCGTTACATTTCTTCCCCCCCTGGGGTAGACTAACCAGGTACCAGACCACCCACTGGTTTGGACCTGTGTTAGTCGGATGGCCCAGCCCAAAACCTCCCATTTTTGTTTTTGGCCACTGCCACTGGGGAGTGAGAATGCTGATCTCCTCTTCCTGGAACACGCTAAGCTGCTGGGGAGAGAGGTCGGCTACTTCCTCTCCCTGAGCCCTGCTTTGTTGCTGGGGAGAGAGGCTAGCTCTCCCTGGAAATGGCTCTGTCGCTGTGGAGAGAGGAAGGCTACCTACTCTCCCTGGAACTGACTCTCCTGCTGTGGGGAGAGGTCGGCTACATCCTCTCCCTGGAAACCGCTCTGACACTGGGGAGAGAGGTCAGCTACCTCCTCTCCCTGGAACTGACTGCTGCTGTGGAGAGAGGTCAGCTACCTCCTCTCCCTGGTTTCCTGGAGATGCTGCAGGTGCTGGACAGAAGCCAGGGGTGCTCTGCCCTATGGCCATCTCTTCTGCTGACGACTCACTGGTCTGTCCCTCCTCAGAGGAAAAGTCAATTAAATTATCAATTTCTGGAGCCTGTGGCTATGTAGAGAAATCGACTACCTCCTCTCCCTGGGATTCCAGAGATATCACAGGTGCTGGACAGAGGCCATTGGTGCCCTGCCCTGTTGCCAGCGCTTCTACTGGTGTGGCAAGCTCAGGGACAGGCTGCTGAACATGGTTTAGCAGCTCATGGTAGCTCATTACCGGTTGCCACTCCTCTGAGGAAAAGTCCAATAAATCCCTGATCGTTGCACCATAGCCCTCTTCAGGCTCTGAAGCATGCTGCTGAACAAGATCTATCAGCCTTTTATATGCCTTTTCTAGCTCCCACTCATGAGCAGCTAGGTAATAAAGATCGTCTCTCAGTCTGGGTACTTCTGTAAGGTTCAACCTCAGCTCTCTGTGTTCCAGTATGTCCTCCTGACGCCACTCTGCCGTACTCCCGCAGTGGGGGTCCTGTGTGAGACTTTCAAATAGCACTCCTGGGCCGCTGCAGTCATAGCCCTCTGTAGAATCATCTGTCTTCATTTCCGGACACACCTGGGCCACATACCACTGCAGTGCCGGTACCCTTCATCCACCTCCACCTCTGTCTGGACCAATCCGTCCAATTTGGCCATCCATTCCTCCCGGGGCTGCTTTCCCAGGAACGGTATTCGTAGATCCATCTGGAGCCAGTATTGCTGCTCTGGTGTAGGAAGGGACTTCCCCTGTTAGTCTTGTTCAAACTGGAGAGCCTTGTGCCAGAGTTTCCATCAAATTATATCCTTCCAGGCCAGTTTGCCCTCTGCCAAGACAGGGCCATCAAACTGGGCCAGCACTGCCTGCAATCTCCAATGGAATTCCGCCTTCATTTCAATCGAGGTCCCACTGGTGGTTTGGAACTGCTCCATAAGGAGGAAGCAGATCCCACCGCTGCCAGCCAATTGTAGCGGGTCTCGGTACCCCAGACTGGGTACCCGCTAAAGTCAGCTTCCTCCCACCAAACACCAACCCATGAACCTCCACTGGATACCTGCCGCTATTAGAATAACGGCCGCTGCTAGTTGTTATAGCTACCCCCAAGAACATTAGCCAACACTGAATGCTTGAGGTTCAAAATAGGAACTGCTTTATTGCACAGAAAACACTTTTATACATTTCCAACAAATGGGGGTAGTTACTACATAATCAATAGAAACAAATATTATTCAATGAGACAAACATCAGACAATGGTTAGTTAAACAAGATTCTAATTGCATCCTGACTTACAAAAGGACAATGGGTAAACTCACACAATAACAAAAAGACACTTCACACCTAGACTAGATAACAACAGGATTAGAGCAGGAGGTTTTAACATTTTGAGTCTCTAAGTCTAGGGGGGGGTTTGCAGCAGACAATGCTGAATTGGGCTGTCACCTTATACTCCAACAAAACACAGGAATCTTCAAGGCCCTTCAGTTCTTAGAGTCTCTGGGAATTCGTGGAAACGGGGTAAACCTGAATCCAGGGTAAAAGTACCCCAAATGTACCCTGGACACCCGCCTCCCAAATTATAGAATCCCCTCAAGTTCCTGGGTCCATAGTCAGTGGGGAGGAGGCTGACCTGCAGTCCTCCAAGTACAAATGTAACGGAAGCTTCCGTTACACAAGGGTTAAAAAGTTTGTCATTTATTGTACTTACCGGGACCGTTGCCTGCCCACCGCCAAATCCAATGTTTGTGCAAGCCGTACTGCAACAATACGTCACCACCTGAAAAAAAAAAAGATCTTCACAGTGGGCTTGCACTTCTTAACCCTTTCAGGCAAGTTTTTACTGAAGTAAAGCTGCAGGTATTCTTTTTAAAAAAAAATAAAAAAAATAATGTCTTTATAACACTTAGTTTACCTTAATTGTAATATAACTTACAGTTTCATCTCCCCTTCTGCACCACGCACAGCATTGTATATGCATCTTGGTCTATGTTTATGTCTAGGTTTTATTTGCAACTAACCTTGTAGTTAACCTCTTAAGGACATATGATGGAATTTTTCCATCATAAAACAATTGAGCAAACTGAAAGCTGTGTCCTTAAAGGGTTAATTGTTTCAAGTTTGTTATAGAAACAAAATATATTTTATAGATAAACTTTGTAAAACTAGTTTGCAGGCTCTTTGAGTGCAAAAGAATTGCAATTGCTGCTCCTCTCTTATGTTACTTTGTTCAATACAGGTTTATCCTTTGCTACATCCAGATTAAATGGACAGTCTAGTTAAAATTAAACTTTCATGATTTAGATAAGGAATGCAATTTTAAACAACTTCCCAATGTACTTTTATCATCAAATTTGCTTTGTTCTTTTGGTATTCTTTGTTAAAAGCTAAACCTTTGTAAAGCATTTGAAGGCCGCCTCTTATCTCAGTGCATTTTAACAGTTGTTCACAGTTAGACAGTGCTAGTTTGTGTGTGCCATATAGATAACATTGTTCTCACTCCTGTGGAGTTATTTATGAGTCAGCACTGATTGGCTAAAATGCATATTTGACTAAAAACCTGAAATAAGAGGGCAGTCTGCAGAGGCTTCGATACAAGGTAATCACAGTGGTAAAAAGTGTACTGATATAACTGGTGTTTATGCAACACTGGGGAATGGGTAATAAAGGGATTATCTATCTTTGTAAACAATAAAAATGTTTAAGTATGTTATGCATTTGTTTGGACTGTCCCTTTAATTACAACAGTAATCTTCTGCCCCATGTTATTTTGCATTTGTTTTAACAAGTTAAAAAAATTACGAAAATATTTTATAAGATAAGTGATCTTATGTTCAAAAAAGGTATATAAGTTGCAGTAATAACCGCTGGCTTCTGCTGTATCACAAAGAGGACAGGGCTGTAGACAATCATAAATAAAGCACATCATCCTGTAAAATGTGGAGGTGTATTAAAGGGGCATTAAACACTTTGAGATTGTAATATAAAATGTGTAGTTAAAATATATATAAATATGTGTGTGTGTGTGTATATATATATATATATATATATATATATACATATATATATATATATATATATATATATATATATATATATACATACACACACTAACCGGCCACTTTATTAGGTACAACAGTTCAATTGCTTGCTAATCAGCCAATCACATGGCAGCAACTCAATGCATTTAGGCATCTAGACGTAGTGAAGACGACTTGCTGAAGTCCAAACCGAGCATAAGGAAGGGGATTTAAGTGACTTTGAATGTGG
This sequence comes from Bombina bombina, assembly GCF_027579735.1. Classification (NCBI taxonomy): domain Eukaryota; kingdom Metazoa; phylum Chordata; class Amphibia; order Anura; family Bombinatoridae; genus Bombina; species Bombina bombina. The sequence continues at coordinate 826,050,679 of NC_069499.1, forward strand.
CATGCTTGTTGGTGCCAGACGGGCTAGTCTGAGTATTTAAAAAACTGCTGATCTACTGGGATTTTCACACACAACCATCTCTAGGGTTTCCAGAGGATTGTCAGAAAAAGAGAAAATATCCAGGGAGCGGCAGTTGTGTGGACGAAAATGCCTTGTTGAGGTCAGAGGAGAATGGGAAGACTGGTTCAAGATTATAGAAAGGCAACAGTAACTCAAATAATCGTTACAACCAAGGTATGCAGAATACCATCACTGAATGCACAACATGTCGATCTTTGAAGCAGATGGGTTACAGCAGCAGAAAACCACACCGGGTGCCACTCTTGTCAGCTAAGAACAGGAAACTGAGGCTACAATTCGCACAGGCTCACCAAAATTTGACAATAGAAGATTGGAAAAAAACATTGCCTGGTCTGATATGTCTTGATTTCAGCTGCCACATTCAGATATTAGGGTCAGAATTTGGCGTAAATAACATGAAAGCATGGATCCATCCTGCCTTGTATCAACGGTTTAGGCTGGTGGTGGTGGTGTAATGGTGTGGGGAATATTTTCTTGGCACACTTTGGGCCCCTTAGTACCAATTGAGCATCGTTTAAATGCCACCGCCTACCTGAGTATTGTTGCTGCCCATGTCCATTCCTTTACTACAGTGTATCCATCTTCTGATGGCTACTTCTAGCAGGATAATGCACTATGTCACAAAGCTCAAATCATCTCAAACTAGTTTCTTGAACATGACAATTAGTTCACTGTACTCCAATGGCCTCCACAGTCACCAGATCTCAATCCAATAGAGCACCTTTGGGATGTGGTGGAATGGGAGATTCGCATCCTAGATGTGCAGCCGACAAATCTGCAGCAACTGCGTGATGCTATCATGTCAATATGGGCCAAAATGTCTGAGGAATGTTTCCAATACCTTGTTAAATTTATACCACAAAGAATTAAGGCAGTTCTGAAGGCAAAAGGGGGTCCAACCCAGTACTAGCAAGGTGTACCTAATAAAGTGGCCGGTGAGTATATATACACACACATACGCATCTATACAGGTAGAAAAAACGCAAAAGGTTTGATTTCTGAAAAGTTTAGATTTTGGATTATTTGCATTTGTAAAATGGGACAGTTTGGAGAGGGGCTGGAACCAAGTGTAAACATCAATATTTTATGTTATTTAGGCAATATTTAGACGTAATAATACAGCTTATACATGTAAGCTAAAGGTAGCTTTATATCATTTTTAATACTTCTATATACATAATACCCTCAGAAACTACTGTGAGTACAGAACTGTAATCAGAAAGGTAAGAGTTGTTTTAAATAAATGTAGACTATTATTTATCTTAGAACATTAAAAAAAACACAACACAGGCAGAGAGGTTTGATTTAAGAATGTTTGGATTTGGGAATTTGGGATTTATACACGTGTGTGTATATATACACACTTTGGGCCCCTTAGTACCAATTGAGCATCGTAAGAATGTTTGGATTTGGGAATTTGGGATTTATACACGTGTGTGTATATATACACACTTTGGGTTTGTGTGTGCCATATAGATAACATTGTTCTCACTCCTGTGGAGTTATTTATGAGTCAGCACTGATTGGCTAAAATGCATATTTGACTAAAAACCTGAAATAAGAGGGCAGTCTGCAGAGGCTTCGATACAAGGTAATCACAGTGGTAAAAAGTGTACTGATATAACTGGTGTTTATGCAACACTGGGGAATGGGTAATAAAGGGATTATCTATCTTTGTAAACAATAAAAATGTTTAAGTATGTTATGCATTTGTTTGGACTGTCCCTTTAATTACAACAGTAATCTTCTGCCCCATGTTATTTTGCATTTGTTTTAACAAGTTAAAAAAATTACGAAAATATTTTATAAGATAAGTGATCTTATGTTCAAAAAAGGTATATAAGTTGCAGTAATAACCGCTGGCTTCTGCTGTATCACAAAGAGGACAGGGCTGTAGACAATCATAAATAAAGCACATCATCCTGTAAAATGTGGAGGTGTATTAAAGGGGCATTAAACACTTTGAGATTGTAATATAAAATGTGTAGTTAAAATATATATAAATATGTGTGTGTGTGTATATATATATATATATATATATACATATATATATATATATATATACATACACACACTAACCGGCCACTTTATTAGGTACAACAGTTCAATTGCTTGCTAATCAGCCAATCACATGGCAGCAACTCAATGCATTTAGGCATCTAGACGTAGTGAAGACGACTTGCTGAAGTCCAAACCGAGCATAAGGAAGGGGATTTAAGTGACTTTGAATGTGGCATGCTTGTTGGTGCCAGACGGGCTGGTCTGAGTATTTAAAAAACTGCTGATCTACTGGGATTTTCACACACAACCATCTCTAGGGTTTCCAGAGGATTGTCCGAAAAAGAGAAAATATCCAGGGAGCGGCAGTTGTGTGGACGAAAATGCCTTGTTGAGGTCAGAGGAGAATGGGAAGACTGGTTCAAGATTATAGAAAGGCAACAGCTGGTTCAAGATGATAGAAAGGCAACAGTAACTCAAATAATCGTTACAACCAAGGTATGCAGAATACCATCACTGAATGCACAACATGTCGATCTTTGAAGCAGATGGGTTACAGCAGCAGAAAACCACACCGGGTGCCACTCTTGTCAGCTAAGAACAGGAAACTGAGGCTACAATTCGCACAGGCTCACCAAAATTTGACAATAGAAGATTGGACAAAAACATTGCCTGGTCTGATATGTCTTGATTTCAGCTGCCACATTCAGATATTAGGGTCAGAATTTGGCGTAAATAACATGAAAGCATGGATCCATCCTGCCTTGTATCAACGGTTTAGGCTGGTGGTGGTGGTGTAATGGTGTGGGGAATATTTTCTTGGCACACTTTGGGCCCCTTAGTACCAATTGAGCATCGTTTAAATGCCACCGCCTACCTGAGTATTGTTGCTGCCCATGTCCATTCCTTTACTACAGTGTATCCATCTTCTGATGGCTACTTCTAGCAGGATAATGCACTATGTCACAAAGCTCAAATCATCTCAAACTAGTTTCTTGAACATGACAATTAGTTCACTGTACTCCAATGGCCTCCACAGTCACCAGATCTCAATCCAATAGAGCACCTTTGGGATGTGGTGGAATGGGAGATTCGCATCCTAGATGTGCAGCCGACAAATCTGCAGCAACTGCGTGATGCTATCATGTCAATATGGGCCAAAATGTCTGAGGAATGTTTCCAATACCTTGTTAAATTTATACCACAAAGAATTAAGGCAGTTCTGAAGGCAAAAGGGGGTCCAACCCAGTACTAGCAAGGTGTACCTAATAAAGTGGCCGGTGAGTATATATACACACACATACGCATCTATACAGGTAGAAAAAACGCAAAAGGTTTGATTTCTGAAAAGTTTAGATTTTGGATTATTTGCATTTGTAAAATGGGACAGTTTGGAGAGGGGCTGGAACCAAGTGTAAACATCAATATTTTATGTTATTTAGGCAATATTTAGACGTAATAATACAGCTTATACATGTAAGCTAAAGGTAGCTTTATATCATTTTTAATACTTCTATATACATAATACCCTCAGAAACTACTGTGAGTACAGAACTGTAATCAGAAAGGTAAGAGTTGTTTTAAATAAATGTAGACTATTATTTATCTTAGAACATTAAAAAAAACACAACACAGGCAGAGAGGTTTGATTTAAGAATGTTTGGATTTGGGAATTTGGGATTTATACACGTGTGTGTATATATACACACTTTGGGCCCCTTAGTACCAATTGAGCATCGTAAGAATGTTTGGATTTAGGAATTTGGGATTTATACACGTGTGTGTATATATACACACTTTGGGCCCCTTAGTACCAATTGAGCATCGTTTAAACGCCACGGCCTACCTGAGAATTGTTGCTAGACTATGTCCATTCCTTTATGACTACAGTGTACCTATCTTCTGATGGCTACTTCCAGCAGGATAATGCACCATGTCACAAAACTCAAATCATCTCAAACTGGTTTCTTGGACATGACAATGACTTCACTGTACTCCATTGACCTCCACAGTCACCAGATCTCAATCCAATAGAGCACCTTTGGGATGTGGTGAAACAAGAGATTTGCATCATGGATATGCAGCCGACAAATCTGCAGCAACTGCGTGATGCTATCATGTCAATATGAACCAAAATGTCTGAGGAATGTTTCCAGGAAAAATTAAGGCAGTTCTGAAGGCAAAAGGTGTCACGCTGCTCTCTGCTCTGCTGTGGCCGTTACCACAGGCACTCCTCCTGTTGCTAGGGATACGGCAGTGTAACTGCAGCACAGTGATGACATCATCACCGCCTGCCCTGTCTTCCCTATGTAAAGGCCTCAGTCCCTCTCACCTGTGCCCAAGTATAGGTGTTACTTCTTGTGCTCCTGGGTGCTATATTTGCTGAATTGCTGTATTGATTCACTGTCGCTGAACACTGCCTGTTTGACTACACTGCTTGCCTTAACCCCTGAATTGCTGGGCTGATTAACTGTTGATGAACTCTGCCTGTTTGGCTACACTGCTTGCCTTAAACTCTGCATTGCTGGATTGGTTAACTGTTGATGAACTCTGCCTGTTTGACTACGCTGCTTGCATTAACCCCTGAATTGCTGGACTGCTTAACTGTTGATGAACTCTTCCTGTTTGACTACGCTGCTTGCCTTAATCCCTGAATTGCTGGATTGCTTTACCGTTGATGAACTCTGCCTGTTTAACTACTCTGCTGACGTTAACCCTAAAATATTGGATTGCCATTATGTTGCCGAACTCTGCCTCCCTGACCATTCTATTGATTTACCCTTGAACTGCCTTACCACTGGATTCTCTACCTATTGCCGTCAGAGACTATCCTGTCTGTTTCAGTCCTTTAAGTGGTTTACCCTTGAACTGCCTAATCGCTGAATCCTACCTGCTGTCGCCAAAGACTACCCTGCATAGTGTGAGTACTGTTTACCTCATTTCGCAAACTTTCTCTGCTCTGGAATGTTCCCTATCATTCCAGCTTGACGCCGGGATAACAAGACTACTGGCCAAGTTCGGTCTGATAGTGGAATATCCCACGAGCATTACAAAAGTGAGTCCAACCCACTACTAGCAAGGTGTACCTAATAAAGTGGCCAGTGAGTGTGTGTGTGTATATATATATATATATATACAGGTGGCCCTCGGTTTACAACGGTTCAATTTGCACCGTTTCAGAATAACAACCTTTTTTTTCAAGTCATGTGACTATTGAAAAGCATTGAGAAGGAGTGCATTGATCAAAATAGCCAGTAGGTGGAGCTGTCTGCTTGTGTTGCAGCAAAGATATGCAAGCCAAGCAAGCTGAAATTAATTTGTGTAACTAGACCTGAGCTATTGAGCAGTTTTCAAAGGAACAAGATCTTCCTGTCTATAAAGCAATCCAGATTGAAATGCATAGAAAGAACTGTTTGCAGAACAATGCAAGTAAAGTCTGTGTTGTGTGATTATTTTATTAGGTTTATAATGCTGTTTAGCAAATGTTTTTGTTCATTTAACTTAGTTTAATTATATATTCTGTGTTGTGTGATTATTTTATTAGGTTTAAATTGCTGTTTAGCATTTAAAGTCTTAATTTCAAAGCTTTAAAAATAATGTTTAGGTGTTACTTATGACCATTTTGAGAGGGGCCTGGAACCTAACTCCCTCACTTCCCATTGACTTACATTATAAACTGGGTTTCAATTTACAACGGTTTCGATTTACAACCATTGCTTCTGGAACCTAACCCCGGCGTAAACTGGGGGCTACCTGTATATATATATATATATATATATATATATATATATACTGTATATATATGTGTGTGTGTGTGTGTGTGTGTGTGTGTGTTGTGTATGTATGTGTATATTTATATATATATATATATATATATATATATATATATACTGTATATTATAAATACACACACAACCTTAGCATTACTAATTCCAAAAAAACATTTTGAAAACTTGTCATAAGAGAGGCGTACAAGGGAGAGGGAATAGTGGTACAAGATAGAGAGGCCTACATAGCTGAGGCCCACAGTATCCTGGGGGAAACTAACACATATACCAGACTGAAGTGAGACCCCACTTTTTGGTACTTACAACAATGCAGAGACCTATTATATACTGCACAAGATCTAGAAATACTCAATGACAATGAATTCTGATTCCTCAGTCAAAATTGTCCTAAAGAAGACACTTTCTACCATCTCCCCAAAATTCACAAAAGCCTCAAACACCCACCAGGGAGACCAATAGTCTAGGGATCAATTCTCTCACCACTAGACAATTTGAATTCATTGGCACCTACTTGCAACCTTTATTACCCACCTTAAGATCTTATTTAAGGGATACCCCACATACCATCGAAAAAATGACAAGAATCGGCTGGAATGAAAATTACAGTTGGGTTACACTAGACATTAATGCTTTATACACCAACATCCCAGATAACTTGGGGATAGAAGCTATATGATACTGGCTAAATAAATGTACCACTCTACATGAAATTAGAAAATAATTGTTCCTGGAGACGATAAGGTTCATTCTAAGTAAGAAATGGCACAACAATGGGGATGACATTTGCCCCCAGTTACACAAACATATATATGGGAGGACAAATGTATCTGTAACAACAATCCCTTTTTCTCATCTATTACCTGGGACAGGGTTATAGATGATATCATCCTAATTTGTAATGATAGTGAGGAAAGACTTAAATATGTACATACATTCTAACGACTTCAACTTAACTTTCACTGAGAAAACCCAACCATTTGAGATAGAATTCCTAGATCTAATACTATTTCATGAAGGGGATAAAATACTCAGTAAACTATACAAAAAAAATTACAGCGACGGATATCTAAATGCAAATAGCAACCACCACCCTAGTTGGATTAATAACATCCCATTTGGCCAGTTTCAACAAATTAGAAGGAACTGTACCAAATTGGAGAATTTTGAAAGGGAAGCAAAAGATCTAAAATAAAAATTTAGATTGAAAGGCTAAAACACATGCACAATAGAAAAGGTCTATAAAAGAGCAAGGGACAAAATATGGAAAAAGTGTCTATGGTAATGACATACAATGAAGGTGAAAAAGAAAAAGCACATTAGTATCCAGCACAGGAACCCAGGAAGCAGGAGACCGATGCAAGTAACTGCCAACTTGCTAACAGTAGAACACAGACAAGGTGGTCTCCTTGCAAAAAATTCCTCAATTTATTTTTACAAAAGGAACAGGAACAAACAAACAATGAATGAAGGTGCCACAAAACATTGGCACTTACTCAAGAAAAGACAGCTTTGTGAAAAAGAGATAACAGATTCAGAACCTGAAATCATTTTTAAAATAAATAAAAATCTCAAATTTATCCTTGCACCAAGCAAACTCCAAAACAAGAAAAAAAGAAAACTGGCTACAGGCTCAAACAAAAGTTTTTTTTACAAATGCAACACAGCAAATTGTACAGCATGCTCACACCATTACTCCGGAAACAAGGCCACAAAAGATATTGACTCTGCAGTAAATGGAAACACCTTTACCATACAATCACTTTGCTATTGCAAATCTACATATGTTGTGTACCTGTTACAGTACAAGTGTCATTTACAGTATGTAGGGAGCACAACACGCCCTAAAAAAATGCTTATTGGAACATATTACTAACATAATAAATGGTGAGAAAAACACACAACCTTTCAGCTCACTATAAACAAGTACAAAATCAAGACCCAAGCTGCCTATGAGGAATTATATTTAGAGTATGTCAGACAGAAAGAAGAAGGGAGGGAACTCACACCAAGAATTCACACATGGTACCCTGAGGTCTGAACAAAGACATAAACCTTACTGCATTCCTACTATAATGTTCACTCTACATATGAACATAATAAGCCCCCTTTTACAAAATAATAAATAAAAAATAAATTTATGGGGTTTAATAGGGTGATATTAATATAGGCTGACCATATTGCTGCTTTAAAAAGGGACACATATGAAAAATACATATGCCAGGGTTCTTATACAAAAGATTTATTTAAACAGCCTTGAAAACAGCCCTGACATATGTATTTTTCATATTTGTCATATGGTCACCCTATATTAATAGCATAAATAACCAGAAAAAAAACAAGTATTTCATAGATCAACTATAGGACCCAAACTGACAGCAAATTGAAGACTTAAACTAGCAGGGGTTACTTTTAACTACATTCAAACCTACAGAGTTTTGAAACATAAGGAGATGCAAAGTAGCAAATCTCCCCCTTTTCATTTGTATTAAAGTGACAGTAAAGTCAAAATCAAACTTTTATTATTCAGATAGAGCATGCAATTTTAAACAACTTTCCAATTTACTTTTGGTATCTTTTGTTCTCTTGGAATCTTTTATAGAAGAGTAAAACTAGGTAGGCTGATAAGAGCTCAGGAGTGTGCACGTGTCTTTAGTACTCTATGGCAGCAGTGGTTTGCAACATTGTATAACAAACATACTAATAATGTTGCAAAACACTGCTGCCATAGAGTACTAAAGACGTGCACACTCCTGAGCTCTTATCAGCCTACCTAGTTTTACTCTTCAATAAAATGTTACCAAGAGAATGAAGCAAAATTGCTAAAATAAGTACATTGGAATATTCTTTAAAATTGCATGTTCTATCTGAATCATGAAAGTTTAATTTTGACTTTAATGTCAAGGTAGTCTGTATCTTTTAAATAGAGATCATTGCACCTATAGTAACAATAGACCTTTTTGATATGTCTCTTGGTTTTATTGTTAAAAACAAATAAAGGTTAATCACTTTTAAGAACCATTTAACACATAGCACAAACTCTGTAGAAACATTGTTTAGTCTAAACATGAGTTAATAATATCATTTATGAACAATGTATTTTCAGTTGAGAACAATAAGCAGTTTTGGATCCTATATATAGCCGGGGCTGTTGATCAACAGGGTTACAGACTTATCAAGAAAAAGATAAGCTATAGTTTGCTCTTCCCTGTGAGTCTGTATCCATGGTAAATTTTGGTATAACAGAAGGATCAAATGACCAGGTCGTCCAATAATAAGGGCTGTATAGACACACATGCATGTCAGCACAATGACGAGTAGGGTCACGTTACCACTGGGCACCAATTAGCTGGGACTATTTGGACTAGTAGATATATGCAGAAACACTCCAGCCATCAGCAATTTCTTTAAAAGACCTTTATTTCCATAGGTTGGGTCCAAAAGACAAGAGGACAATGTTTCAAGCCTCCAATAGGCTCTTAGTAAGTGAACCACCATAAGTATTTTAAGAACGACACACCTGATTTGGGTCTCACCCAGGAATGACCTACCTTTATTTATTTGTGGACTGTTGATACTTATACTCTGGGGTCGATTTATCAAATCATCAATCTCAGTGCATTCGCTGGAGTGAATACGCTCGCCAGGCATCGCTTGACATCGCTGCAGCGAATCCACATGAGACGCCCTAATTTTTTTAAAATCTGTCAAAAACATGCACGTTAAGTACGGAGCGATGAGCATAGAACTGTTTATAAATAAGAGTCGAGTCATTGATGTCGCGGATATTCTCTTTTTTCCAACTTAATTTATACCATATGATTACTGTCTATGAACAAGAACATTTCTCTAAAGCTAATCTTTTATTTTTCATCTGTTAATGTCCAAGAAACAGCTAGATTTATACCTGAACAAACAATAATATCTCATAGAAAGTTATTTTTTTGTTTTATTTGTTATACAAAAAATCTGATATATGATATTTTCACATAAATTAATGTGTATTTGTATTTCTAGAAATCATGATATGACTATCTCATGTTTTTTTTGTTTTTTTTAAATGATTATTAATGCTAGAATTTGTACATATATCTTTGCACATACTTGTATATATATGTGTTATGTCAGAAATCTTTTCCAAACATATTTACATGTCCCTAAATTTTATTTTGTTCTAAACAATGTTTTCTTTCATATCTCTGTGCTTATTTATACCACTATATGTATATAGTGTAAATATATTATTATTCTGAGGAAGAATAATTGTGAATATAACATGTAATCAGGGTATCATAGGTATTTATTTGCAAACAATGGATATTTTAAGAGCTGGCCAGTTTTCTCTCTGCACCTGTGTAACCCTTCCCGATTGCAGTGTAGTTTTAAACACCACCCCTACACAGGTGTTATAAAATGGGCTGGCATATAAGATAACATTTCTTAATGAAAATGAAATTCAAGAGAAGGAAGAAAAACACTGAAAATATCATGACAGTAAAGAGGTGAATTTAATTTCTGCTGTATCTGATTCATGACAGTTTAATGTAAGGTGGACTATCCCTTTGAGCTATCAGTTTAAGATTTTATTGAATCAAACATCATTCGATTTTTAAAATCATTGTCAAAAATATTACACTGTGTGTCCTAATGTCATCATCAATGTTTAACTTTAATACTAATTTCATATATACATAGTTTCAAAGTATAATACACAATGTAACAGATGGCACTTACAAGTTCTGATGAGTGATCATTGACACAAGTATCGAGCAATTTGATTTGTTGGTGATAGTATAAAATGTATATTTAAATCAGATTGGTTGATGTCATAAATCATGTGATTATGCATTTCCCAATCAAAAGTGATGGACAATTTCACTAGTTTGTGGGTTGTTTAGAAGTTCGAGTATTGCGTCCAATTTGGTGCGAAATGCAGTGGGACTTGCATTACATGCGTTAAACATGTTGAAATTAGATTGATCAAAAAGGAAGTTAGCTATAGTATGTAATGTATTTATTTTATTTTTATCCCTATATTTTACTAGTCCTGCTGTCCCTTAAAATTACATGTGATTATAATATTATTATTTAACATATTATTTGGATACTAAACATGCGTCTTTGTTATCTGTGTGATTAGAAAGAGTATACAATTGTAATCAACTTTCTAATTTACATAAATATGTAATATGCTGCATTCTCTTGCAGCATCTAACATAACCTTTCTGGGTTTTCTGACTATCGTTGATTTCTATGGCATTCGCGGTCTCAAGGCTGGCAGTTTCAACGATAGGTACGCTGCAGCGGAAAAGACGCGAGTGTACCTGTTGAATGTTTGATAAATTGGGAATAGGGTCAAATAGAGTTGAATGTGAATTCAAAGTCTGGAATTACAGAAGCATCGATCTGCGTCAGATTGAGATAGCGGGAGTGTATATTACGTCACACATTTCAACATTTGACGATGTTGATGCTTTGTTAATTACGGCGGATTCAATTTGCGTTGAATATGACGCAAGATTCAAGCGGATTACATCTTATTATCAGTTGAAGCTTTGATAAATCGGCCCCTATATGTGAATTTGGTATGCGATTTAGGGAATGCGCTTATACGTATTCCACTCCCAATTTCTAGCACTGTATAGGCATTTTAGTCCTATACACCATTTATTTAAGCTGCATTCTCTTTATTATATACAACTTTTTTACTGAATTGGGATACTTTAAACCAGACCCTTAACAGACTACATACATTCACATATACATAGAAATTTAACTGGGGCGAGTAGAGAGGGAGATAAAGGCTGTCTATATATTGTATATATTTGTAATAATCGTATTAGAAGTACTTAATTTGTTATGGTTAAAATAAAAAATATGAACTAAGGTGTTTAACAATGGCTAAATATATGCAAAGAGGGGGTGGGCTGGTGGCTGTGGTGTGGGCACATGATGGTAGGATTATATACAGTATATACAGTACAGCGAGATCAGACTGATATACTTCAGGAAAGTTTTCCTTTGTGAAAAGCACACTGGTCTAAAAGAGGCTGCTTCCGGGTGGTAAATCGCCATAGAACTAGCTAATGAGCTGTTGTTCGTTCCTAGTAGAGCGCTTCTCTCTTTGTATGCAAATTAATATGACCCTGGGGAAGTCTCCCTATGGGTGATGGGGGAAACCAGACGTGGACTCCTTGCCCAGTGTGCTTAGAGGAATGTGGCTGCACCTCACTGACGAGGCCCATAGGAGGCCGAAATGATTGTCTGGGGTTGTCATGTTCCTTGTTCAGAGGAGAATTGCCTGGTATTTCGGGGCTGGACTGACCTTAATTGGCGGGATCAGACTGATATACTTCAGAAAAGTTTCCCTCTGTGAAAAGCACACTGGTCTAAAAGAGGCTGCTTCCGGGTGGTAAATCGCCATAGAACTAGCTAATGAGCTGTTGTTCGTTCCTGGTAGAGCGCTTCTCTCTTTGTATGCAAGTATATACAGTAAGTATATATATATATCCCTCAGTTTAAGCTGGGGTTCTATACCTGAAGGAATAGTTGCAAAAAATAAATCTGTTTAAAATTAACTCAGTTATATAATGGAAGTCAAAGGGAAGTAAATGAGTTTCCAGGCCCTTCTCAAAATTCATCTTAGAAATGTAATATTATATTATAGTGTAATGTATATTCTATGTGTAATTATACAATATTATAGTATATTATATTTAAAGCCCTAAAATTAATGCTGTAACTGTAAAAACAGCAATATAAAATTGTCTTATGCTTGTGATACATGTCGCTATCCATCAATAAGACATTGGGGAGTTCTGTTTTTCAGCCAGTGAGCAGTTATTTTATTTCTTTGGTGCATATAAAAAGGACATTTTTAACTTTTTTTTTTTTTTTTAGCATGCACATAGATATACTCTTCCAGTTAGCTTCAACATCAAAAAGGACCGCATTGAAAAAATATTTATAATATATTACTGCTCTTTTATATGCATGATAGCAATTTTTTTATAGTTCACTGTACTGGCCCTTTAAGAGAGCAAATTAATGAAAAACTACTCATGTGTGCTGGCACTAATTGAACCAGCACAAAACAAGAACTGTGTGTGTATGTATAGATATATATATATATAAAGGTAACAAAAACTGGTCTTTTAAACACACTTTTACTGTGAAAATAAAGTGACGTTTCGGGGACAAAATATCCCCATCCTCAGGTCTGGGGAAGGGGATATTTTGTCCCCGAAACGTCAAAATATTGTCACAGTAAAAGTGTGTTTAAAAGACCAGCGAGTGCAGTTTTTGATACCTTTATTTATCCTATACTAGCACCCTGGCAGATAAGCTGAAAAGTGAGAGTGCTCTCCTGTGTTCTAAAATATATATATATATATATATATATATATATATATATTTATTTATTTATATATATATATATATATATATATATATATATATATATATATATATATATATATGAAATATTTACCCTTTTCCTGTAGTTTAATTCTGAAACTTGTGGACTTTACATTTTCTGTAAAACATGCAGACTTAACACTGCCATATTCCTCACAGTGCTTGCTCCCTTTAGCAACTTATTTATAGCCGTCCATAATTAGCATCAGCAGAGAAAATCTAGGTTAAAACATGGCGTCACCCATTGCTGTTGGGACACTGAATTGTTATAATTATTTTTTAAATGTTTCAACAGCTAAAATAATTAAAAAAAAGACATCTGCATATTATTCTCAGGATAATCATTGCTTTGAATGCATCACTGTATCTAGTGTTTTATGTCCCTTTAAAAGTAAAAAAAGTCAAAATTAAACTGTAATGGCTTAGATAGAGCATTCAATTTAAACAGACTTGTTAACGGACGTTAGAAAAGCAAATCACAAGAAATGGCTGCAGTTTGCAGCGTTCTATTTTTAACGGCAGCAGATTTATTATAAAAAGAAAAGGGCAGCACAAAAAAATATTTCCAATAACACAGACAGTTGTCTTATAAATTTTGTGCCAGAACAAACCAAATGTCACAAACTGCAGCCAGTTTTGTGATTGTTTTACTAACAAATTGCAAATTACGAATTTTTATAACATTTTTTCAGTTTACTTCACTGTTCAAAGTTGCTTCATTCTCTTAGTATTATTTGTTAAAAAGCATGCCTTGGTAGGCTCAGAAGCAGCAATGCAAACATGCTGCTTGGTGACTACGCACATATGCCTCTTGTGATTGGCTCAGTCAATTTTTTCATCTAACTCCCAGTAGTGTATTTCTGCTCTGAAAACTAAATACATTTAATGAGCATTGTATTGAGGTTATTCTGAGTTTAGAGTTTAATGCCCCTTTAAATACAGGGATAAACACATGGCTGTATAACACTTTAGAGCATTTTATTTTTGCTCTCTTATGTTAAAGGGATATTAAACAGTGCTCATTTGGTAAAAACAAATATGGTAAATCAATGAAAACATAAAAATAAACACTGTGTACAAACAGCAAACAACTTACTTGTTTTCTTGCAAAATGAGCACTTTAAAATTCTCACTGTAGCCACTAGCTGCCTCAGGGTGATAAGAGAGCTGCCATCTTGGCAATTTTAGTTACATTCTGATTGATCTTAGCATGGGCAAATCTAACTCCCTCTTATCTAGTCCACTTGTATTCAAACCTGCCCTCAGAGCTCCCTAACAGGCCAGATTTTGAAGATAGCTGAACTAGAGCACAGTTGAAATAATCAGGTGATTAGTAAACATAATTATTTTACCTGCTCTCACCCAAGATAATCCTGAAAATCTGGCCTGTTGGGGAGGCTTGAGGACGGGTTTGAAAACCAGTGATCTAGCCTATTCACCTTATAGTAAACCAGCTCATGTCACTCCAGAAGTTTTATGACATCATGCTAAATAAACCTTCCTGCAGAGGCCCCAGCCTCCTTGTAGGGCTGTGACCGGTAATAATGGACACTGCACAAATGTAGTGTAAAAACAAATAAATAAATATAAAATCATTTTAAAATGATAAATAATACATATTGCAATTATTTCTATTAAGTATAAGCCACTGCCTATTGATTATTTTTTTTATTACAACAATGAAACAGACTGTTCAACATCCCTTTAACTTAAAGGTGTAATCAAACAAACCACTACACACCAAATAAAAATAGATTAAATAATTTTTTTCATGACTGTAGAACTCATCCCTTATACTTTGGCTGACTAAGGCAGAGCAAGTGTTCCTCCAGTATTTTAAAGAAACATTAAAAAACAAAATGTAAATCTTTATAAAACATTTAACTATGTTTGTAAGACAACTTTGCAGTTTACTTTCATTATTTAATTTTTCTGTTTTTCTTAACATTGCATAAGTGTTTCACAGGAAATGCTTGTGCAATGCCGCCCCCTGCACATTCGCGGCCAATCAGCCGCTAGCAGGGGATGTCAATCATCCTGATCATATCTGATCCGGATGATTGCAGTCCACCACTTAAAATGTGGCGGACAAGTTAAGGAGCAGCAGTCTTATGACTGCTGCTTCTTATTTTCATTTTCCAGATTGCTGGAAACTATGGGTAGAGAAAGCAGCATTCACTGCTTATTAAATCTCCCCCTAAGCCTCTTTCAGGAGTCTTGGTTACTCTGAATATAGTTTCTCAGGGATATTGAATAGGATTCAGTTCTAGGCCTCACCAAGGAAGATTTTTTCTGTCCATTGTTCTAAGGAATCCTTTAAAAGCTCAAGCTTTTTTTCCAGTCTGTCTAAGATCTGGAAGCTACAGGAGTGATTATACCAGTTCCTTTGCAGGAACAGGGGATGGGATTTTATTCAAATCTCTTTATTGTTCCAAAGAAGGAAATGGGATTTCAAATAGATTCAGTCTCTATGAGTCTTTCTCTAACAGAGCAGAAAAGGTTAAAATTGGTGTCAGCTTGTCTGAACCTGCACTCTCTTTCCCCTTGATTGCTCTTTGTATGGAAATTCAAGGTCTTATGATTGCAGCTTCATATGCAATTTCCATTGGTCTCATATGAGACCTCTTCAGCTTTGAATGCTTTCTCAATGGGTCGGAGATTATATTCAGCTGTCTCACTAAATATTTTTAGATCCCAGTACAAGTCAGTCTCTGACTTGATCATCAGTTTATTATTCAGGGGGGTTCTTTTGCTCGTCCTACCTGCACTGTTATCACTACAGATGCACGTCTCTCTGGTTGGGGAGCTGTTTTGGGGTCTTTGAGAGCACAGGGAGTTTGAAATCCTCAAATACTCTCATGGGCAGAAACCAAATCCTGTCTAGTCTCTGCAATTCATATTCCAGGGGAGAACAACTGGGAAGCGGACATTCTCAGTCGTCAATCTCTACATCCAGGGGAGTGGTCTCTTCAACAGCATCTATTCAATCAGATTGTGGATCTTTGGGGCCTCCAAGAGATAGATCTGATGGCCTCCCATTTGAACAAACTTCCCAGGTACTTTGCAAGGTCCAGGGATCCTCAAGCAGAGTTAGTGGATGCTCTAGTAGGTCCTTGGTCATTACAGCTTGCTTATCTCTTTCCTCCTCTGGTACTTCTACCTAGAGTGATTTCCAAGATAAGCCTAAAGAAATATTCAGAAATTCTGATTGTTCCAGCTTGGCCTCGCAGGTTTTGTTATGCAGATCTCGTTTAACAAGTCCAGCTGTCCTTCTTGGCCTCTTCCTCTACCTTCAGACTTTCTGTCTCAATGTCCGTTTTTCCGTCCGGATCTCAAGTCTATTAACTTGATGGCATGGAAATTGAACAGTTAGTCATATGGGGTTCTCTGTTTCTGTAATTAAAAACTTAATTCAGGTCTGTAAGCCTGTTTCTAGGAAAAATTATAATAAGTCTGGAAGGCCTTTCTTTTTTGGTATGTGGATCATGGTTTTTCCTGGCATTCATTCAGAATTCCTAGGATTATGCAGTTGTTACAGGATGGTCTGTTCTTTCAGTCTTCTTTCATAGAAAGTTTGCTAATATATATATTCATATATTCATAGGCTTTAGTTTGTATTAAACCTGTAATAAAGCCAATTTCTCCTACATGCAATCTTAACTTGGTATTAAGGGTTTTGCAGGCTCCTCCTTTTGAACCTATGCATAAGGTGGATATTAAACTGCTTTCTTGGAAGGTGTTGTTTTCTTGGCTATCTCTTCTGCTAGAAGAGTTTCTAAAGTTTCTGCTTTCTTGTGATCATCCTTATCTGATTTGTCATCAGGATAAGTTTGTTTTATGGACTACTTTTAACTTTTTACCTAAAGTTGTTTGTGCATAATTTGGAGGTTGTTAGGGCATTGAAATATTACATTGATACTACTAAGGTTTTTAGACAAACTTCTAGTTTGCTTGTTCACTTTTTTGGTTCTAGAAAAGGATAGAAGTTTCTGCTCTTTCTTTGGCAACTTGGTTGAAATTTTTGATTCACACGGCTTACTTGGAGGCAGGTCAACGGATTACTGCTCATTCTACTAGGTCAGTTGCCACTTCCTGGGCCAGATTGACCAGATTTGCATGGCAAGCTACATGGTCTTCTTTTCATACTTTTACCAAATTCTCCCATTTTGATGTGTTTGTTTCTTCTGAAGCAGCCTTTGGTAGGAAGGTTCTTCAGGCAGTTGTCTTAGTTAGATTTTTTGCCTGTTTGATTTTTTTTTTATTAGGGTTGTGGATTTAATTTGTCTGTGAAAAAAAGATGTTTTTAAATCCCTCCCTTTATATTATTACTTGTGGACTCCACAGCTTGGGTATTAGTTCCCAGAAGTAATGGATCATAGACTCTCACTACCTCTATGAAAGAAAACATATTTTATGCTTACCTGACCCCACCCTATGTTTTCAAGGGTTAATTTCATTTTGACACATCTTTTTCCCCTGCTCCTTTTATGGCTTTTATTCCTTTTTCTTACCTCACTATGCTTGGCTATACATTAGACTGAGGTATGTGTGAGGTGGGGGTTTTTGGGAATCTTTGCCTCCTTCTAGTGGTAGAGAACAGTCATTCCCAGGAGTAATGGATTGTGGACTCCCTCCACCATTAAATAAATTAATTTATCAGGTAAGCATAAATTATGTTTTTCTGCAGTGTCCATCCCTTCCTCTCCACCTCTATGCCACCCACCCACCTCCCTCCTGCACCTCCCAACACCCCTGAAGGAGATTGTGATTGTTACAGACAGTGACACAGACCGTGTCACTGTAACAATATGGCAATCTGCATTAATTTGGTAAAGGAGCTCCGATCGTGCTCTGTCACCATATGAAGACAGATGCCTGCAGCTCAGGAACCGCAGTCTTCCTAAAGCAGAGCCATAAATACGTTCTGCAGTACGATAAGCATTGTACCGCATGACGTATATATACATCGTATAGTGTTAAAGGGTTACAGAGATGTGAAACCCGAAAATATTTTGGACAGCTTTCTTATTGGCTTTTTATTGAGAAGCATGAACATAATCTCAGGAGAATGCACATGTCTGGAGACCTATATGTTATCCATTTTATCCATTAACTCCTCGGGGTAGATTTACCAAGCAGCGGATGCTGCAATCTACCCCTGAAGTTTCTTAAGTTAAGAAGCAGCGGTCGTAAGACTGCTTCTCCTTAACTCGTGAGGTGGCGGACTGCAATCATCCTGATCCGGATGATTGACACCCTCTGCTAGCGTCCGATTGGCTGCGAATGTGCAGGGGGCGGCATTGCACACCAGAAGCCGCGAATGTACAGAGGGCGGCATTGCACACCAGAAATGCTTGTGCAATGTTACATTTAGTGATGTCGGGAGGACATGATTCGCTACAGCAAATCATGTCCGCCCAACATATAATAAATATACCCCCACGAATATATCTTAATGAAACATTTGTCATTTCACATGCATCAGAAATTAAAGGGACATGAAACTCAATTTTTTTTCTTTCTTGATTCCAATAGAGAATACAATTTTAAACAACTTTCCAATGTACTTCTATTATTTAATTTGCTTCCTTCTCTTGTTATCCTTTTCTAAAAGGTTTATCTAGGAAAGCTCAGGAACAGCAAAGAACCTTGGTTCTAGCTGCTGATTGGTGGTTGCATATAGATACCCATTGTCATTGGCTCACCCATGTGTTCAGTTATAAACCAGTATTGCATTGCTGCTCGTTCAACAAAGCATACCAAGAGAACAAAGAAAAATTAATAATAGGAGTAAATTAGAAAGTTGCTTAAAATTGAATGCTCTATCTGAATTATGAAGGAAAGTATTTGGGTTTCATATCCCTTTAATAAATGCATTGCAAATAATCTGCATACCAAGAAGATATTTTAAAAAGCTAAATTGTGCATTGTTTTGCATTCCAGAGATACACTCGTTTAAAAAACCTCTTGAGTGTTATCTGCTTTGCTGTGGCGAGACAGGGACATGCAGAAACAAGCTTCTGATATAATCAAGCATCACTGTGTAGCATGTAGGAAGCTCAGGATTCTGCACCTCGTTGGTGATCAATGAAAAAAAAATTACAATCTTCAGATTTCAATTACAGGAAAAGAAGGTAAAAATAAGTCAAACAAAAAAAAGTGCCACATTTTTTACTATGCATATTAAAAACATTTTATGAAGAGTAACATTTTGACATATCCCTTTAAGCTGCATTGACCAATGAAAAACTAAACATATTTTTCACATACTCTTACCTTAAAGGGACATTAAACCCATTTTTTTTATTCCATAATTCAGATAAAGCATTTTTTTCTAAACAACTTTCTAATTTACTTTTATTACCAAATTTTTGTTATTCTCTTGGTATTCTTTGTTGAAAAGGAGGGGGTCGTAAGCTCAGTGTGTAGGTGTCTGGAGCACTATATGGCAACAGTTTTGCAAGAATATTATCCATTTGCAAGAGCACTAGATAGCAGCACTATTTCCTGCCATGTAGTGATCCAGATGCCTACATAGATATCTCTTCAACAAAGAAACTTTTTTTTAAAATGGTATGCTCTGTCTGAATCACAAAATTAAATGTTTGGGTTTTTATATCCCTTTAAAGGACAGTAAAGTCCAAAAAAAAAACTTTCATGATTTAAACAGGGCATGTAATTTTAAACAACTTTCCAATTTACTTTCATCACCAATTTTGCTTTGTTCTCTTGATATTCTTAGTTGAAAGCTACACCTAGGAGATTCATATGCTAATTTCTTAGACCTTGAAGGCCGCCTCTAATCTAAATACATTTTGACAGTTTTTCACCACTAGAGGGTGTTGGTTCATGCGTTTCATAAAGATAATATATGAATTTACCGAGGACTGAGCACTGATTGGCTAAAATGCAAGTCTCTCAAAAGAACTGATACAAGTTGATCACAGAGGTAAAAAGAATATTATTATAACTGTGTTGGTTATGCAAAACTGGGGAATGGGTAATAAAGGGATTATCTATCTTTTTAAACCAAAAAAATTCTGGTGTTGACTGTCCCTTTAATGAGACTGTAAGAGTTGCCGATCTAAGGCCCCCTGCACATCTGCATAAGCGGACACTTCTGCTGCCGTCAGTCCTTGGACTGCTGACTGGTTTGTAGACACTCGTCCCCTTCAGGTGAAGGCATTAATGATGTTTGTGGATACTTGCAGAAGGATGAGAGAATGAGCTGCCTGTTTCACTCTTCTCTCCTGGATCCTGTTTCACTCTCTCTAAACAAGGAGATTCTTGTGTTAAAAAAAAAAAAAAGACTGAAAGTATTTTATTTATATCATGGGCGACAGCACTGTAAAAAGAGCACGAAGAAAGAGTAACAAAGTCGCTGCATATGAAGGTAAGAGGCTTAGGACAAGCTATATAAATCTATTAACACCTTATTGTGTGCAAGACATAAATACTGAATGTGAGGTTAGTTAGTAAAACTATCTATTTATTAAGTTATTGGTGTAATTTGTGACTGCCAGTATTTAATCTATGGATTTAGTTGGTGAGATAAATCCCTTTGTATAAAGGATTTGGAATATTTTAAAAGATACATGACGCTATAAATATTTAGTTACATATCCAAAAATGTCATTTCTAGTAGTGTATACTGTAGTAACTGCACATCCTCTATTCTTATCATTTAATACGTTTGGTTTCTCCACCACCATGATCAACAGTACACTCAAAATATTTTGTTTCCAAGTAAGCAAATGTTAGCTCCATAGACTGCCTTTGTTTATAGTATAACATGAGATTTCTGCATTTTAATGTCATTTTCCTACAAAAAATATATGTATTGTATTAATTAAAATATCATATTTTTTTTCAAGGACAATCCATTTTTGTTGTGCTAAATAGTGTATTTGTGCATGTGTTTAGTTGCTACAGAGTTGGTTCCTCCTTTTTATTGATAACCTCTTTGCTACCAGTTTTGGACTGTGGACCTGTGCCAGCTGCTGCCCACTCAGCATGCAGAGCAGGCGCGGTACTCTGAGCCCTAGAGACGTGATTATTGTTGTTTATTACAACAGAACTTCTGGGAAAGTTGTCTGACTAGTGTATGTGTGTGTGTCTGCGTAACAAGCCTTCACCTCTAACATAAAGGGACAGTCTACTCCAGAATTTGTATTGTTTAAAAAAGTGGATCATCTCTTTGTTACCCATTCCCCAGTTTTGCATAACCAACACAGTTATATTAATACACTTTTTTCATCTGTGATTACCTTGTATTTAAGTCTCTGCCTCCCTTATTTCAGTTCTTTTGACAGACTTGCATTTTAGCCGATAAGTGCTGACTCATAAGTAACTCCATAGGAGTGAGCACATTTTTTTTTAATAGACTTTTTATTGAGGTAATACAAAACATACATACATACATAATGCGTGGTCAAGTTTCGTTATACATAGGTTTGTTTCATCAAAATAAGACACGAAGTAAGTAGATGACCGTTTTTAAGGAGTGAACACAATTTTATCTATATGGCAAACATGAGCTAGCCCTAAACTGTCAAAATGCACTGAGATAAAAGGTGGCCTTCAAGGGCATAGAAATTAGCATATGAGCCTATCTAGGTTTAGCTTTCAACAAAGAATTCCAAGAGAACAAAGCAAATTTGATGATAAAAGTAAATGGAAAAATTGTTTAAAATTGCATGCCCTATCTGAATCATAAACGTTTATTTAGACTGTCCCTTTAAACTTTTGTGTAACTGGTGTACAGGCTTCTGATGATGAAAGTCATTGGAGTCTGCCATGAGATACTTAGATATTGGCTGGATCATAAGGTTTATATTTTTCTATGAAAGAAAACATTTTACAATCTGGGTCTGTCAAATGAGATCACAAAAAAATAATCTAGAATCACTATATGAATTACAGAATATAATCTAAACTATTAGGAGACAGAATGTTGGTTCACGTATGTGTTTCTGACGTTCTTAAAAAATAGGATAGCTGTGCAGTTTGAGTTTTTACTGATAAATCACAAAGATGTCAGAAAAATAATACATGAATTAATATCATCTATCATTACCTGAGGAAGGGACTTAACCTTGTAATGTGCTATGTGTTGGATTTGACCAGATAACACCTGTTTTCCCTGTGTATAAGTACAGCTATCAATTTCTGTTTATACAATTTATTATTTTATTGTATATATAGTCTTTTTATTATTTTGTTTTCTTCGTATTGATTTTTTTTTAAACATTATTATAAAAATCACTGTTTGAGATTAAGAGGTTTAATTCTTGTTTTCACTGTTCTCCCTAATGTACCTAATTTCAATTATAGGAACAATATAAGCTAAGGTGATTTTAAATATTTTATGATTAGTCAGATAGTAGTAATTGCTGTGATGTCCCCTGGGACTATACAAAGGCCTGACCAAACAGAAATAGAGCAAAACATATTTCACTGCAACAATAAAGTGAATCCATAGAAATATGGTTCAGAAGATCACTACCCTAAAAAGATGACCCCAAAAAAACTTTTATTTTTGTGAACTGTTCTGATTTTCATATGTTTAAACCAATGTTTCTATGGAAATATTTTCAGTTCAATGTCTTTTTTTAATTTTTAATTTTAATTTAATCCCTAAAGGAAATATTTTGCATCACTGTACTTATTAACATAGATACAATGTGTAGCGCTCCATTATTGACAGCTTCTTAAGCTGCAAATGTAGTTGCTTTGGTACTTCGTGCCACACCAAACTGGAAGCTTTTCGAGATCTAAATGGGTCGTTCCTCAAAGCTCCCTTAAAGGATTACTTTCTGTTATAATATTTAAGCTAAACAACTAACATATTAAAGTTAATAAACATTAATTAAAACCTACTGACCTATATTTTCTCCAAAACGAAGTTTCATAACGTTCTAAAAGTTATATCTTTTATTCGCCGATGATGTCACGTTATCCTGCCCACTATTTTCAGCACTGCATGTTCAAAATACTTAAACCAATAACTTTGTGTTTAAAGCGCCATTTTGAAACCTAGGTATTGTAAATGGATTGGTACAGAGCAAAGGAAACCCACGGAGTGGGTTTGGAAAACAATTAAATTTGCAGATAAGATTTCTGATATACGGTAGAGATATGTTAATGAAATGCTATTGATAAAAAGCATATTTGGGGTAGTTAGTTAGTAACAGGCATAGAAAATATTTACTTACAGTGGCCCTTTAAGTGGAACATGATGTGAAATAACTGAGTAAGTTTAAGTAAAACCAATACATGTGTATGTTTTAATACTGTTACAAATATAGATTTAATTCATATATGAATAAGCCCACTTAAGAATTTTGATATAAGTGATATATCCCCTGATTTACAATAAATGTTCCCTTTTATAGGAATGTTCCTGATTTGTACTGGTTTATTCATTACACTTTTATATGTTTTCTATATGATATTGGTCTCAATCTTTAGGATTTTTGACTAGAGTCTGGACTTTTATTTGTAGGTTGTTCTATATGGAAGAAGTGTTTTCATAACCATTGTTACTTAGTAAACACTGATTCCCAACCAAGATGTCTGCACAGTTCCTGATGTGTTAGGATGCTCAGCTAAGTAGTCGTGCATAATTAGATCTGAGGTTAAAAAAAATCCTAAAACTGATTTGACATGATTCTTTATACAGAAAAAGTCTGTCTTGTAATATTTTAGTTATACATACTTTTTAGTTTACAGCCAAGTTTGGTTTATAGCTAAAATATTAGAAAACATCATTCTACAAGGTATAAATTGTTTTCCCATTTCTGTATCATTTTTATAAAGTTAGGGTGATGCACCTGCAGTTGATGTCGCTCTTAGCTACACATATGACCATTCCCTAGGATGATGATACATACTTAAAGGATCCTATGGATTGGAAGAGTGAAGCTGTCATAAGTAAACTTTTCCTGGCTACAGGGTCTACTTAGACTATTAGTGGCTACTACTAGGATTTAGTATAGCTAGGGGGAAAGATGGCACCCATAGCCAACACTTCACATCAATAGCCATTTTTTCCAAGAATCATTTTATAACACAATGTCAAAAAGACAATAAATATTTTGTGGGAATTGAGTAAAGATGTTTTATACATGTATGCAGAACATTTTTAAAGTTTAGTCATCAGAAATTCAATTGTAGAAGCCATAGCCACTGGCACCTGACATTTTTTATGCTTTATTAACGTAATACTTTTTTAACAAAGGTCCCATATATTACAAACTACCTTCTTTGTTATGTTCAGTGACAGTGTACTAGGAACTCACATCTGCAGACAATGTCTAATTATATTTTTTCTCCATTTGTGATAACATTTTAAACTAATTAAAAATATAATTTTAATGGGATTTAACTTTACATACATATATTGATTAAACATTTTTTTTTTATATTTCCTTTTTATTAAGGACAAGAATAATAGAAATTCATAACATCAGTCATCATGCTAAACTGATTACATCAAATATCCATTTCAACATCATCTTGATAAACCCAAAAAAAAAAAAAAGCTTGCAAAATTTCTTGTGTCCCTTTTTTTTTTTTTTTTTTTCTCCATATATTGTGCGGTTTACGTGCAGGACATTCAAGACCTACACTAGTATTATAATAAAGTACAATAAAATTATAAACAAAAGTACAATAGCAAATAAGTACATAAAAAAAAGAATTAACAGAGTAGAGAAAGAGAAGAGGAGGGAGAAAAAAAAAAAAGAAAAACTCAATAAAGATGTCTCCAATATACAGGGTAATCGTCAAGTTGTATCAATTGAAGGAACAGGGGGGAGGCACGAAAGTGATCTTTAATCTGTAATTGGGTCTCTCTGGGGTAAGATATGATTACTCTATCCCATTTGGCCATAAATGCTTTTAATTTATTATTCTGAATGATCAAGGGATCATGTTGATCCAAAACTAATTGATGTGTCATGTTGTGTACGAACGCAGCTATACTCTGAACTTTTTTATCTTTCCAAGATTTTAAGATCATTTGTCTGGCTATTAAGATTGCAGTATTAATCAGAGACTTATTCTGGACACTCCTTTGAGAGGTTAGGGAAAAAAATATGAATAGACTCTAAATTTATTCTGATAGGTAAGAATCTATTTAGCCAGCACTCTATTTGCGTCCATACGCTTAGATTTGGAGTTTTGCGTTAGAAGGGGTGCGTTAGCTACGCGTGCTTTTTTTCCCCCGCACCTTTTAAATACCGCTGGTATTTAGAGTTCACAGAATGGCTGCGTTAGGCTCCAAAAAGGGAGCGTAGAGCATAATTTACCGCCACTGCAACTCTCAATACCAGCGGTGCTTACGGACGCGGCCAGCTTCAAAAACGTGTTCGTACACGATTCCCCCATAGGAAACAATGGGGCAGTTTGAGCTGAAAAAAAACCTAACACCTGCAAAAAACAGCGTTCCGATCCTAACGCGGCCCCATTGTTTCCTATGGGGAAACTCTTCCTAAGTCTGCACCTAACACTCTAACATGAACCCCGAGTCTAAACACCCCTAGCCTTACACTTATTAACCCCTAATCTGCCGCCCCCGCTATCGCTGACACCTGCATTTTATTATTAACCCCTAATCTGCCGCTCCGTACACCGCCGCAACCTACGTTATAGCTATGTACCCCTAATCTGCTGCCCCTAACCCCCGCCGACCCCTATATTATATTTATTAACCTCTAATCTGCCGCCCCCAACGTCGCCTCCACCTACCTACAATTATTAACCTCTAATCTGACGACCGGACCTCACCGCTACTATAATAAATGTATTAACCCCTAATCCGCCTCACTCCCGCCTCACTAACCCTATAATAAATAGTATTAACCCCTAATCTGCCCTCCCTAACATCACCGACACCTAACTTCAAGTATTAACCCCTAATCTGCCGACCGGACTTCACCGCTACTCTATTAAATTTATTAACCCCTAAAGCTAAGTCTAACCCTAACACTAACACCCCCCTAAGTTAAATATAATTTAAATCTAATTAAATAAATTTACTCTTATTAAATAAATTATTCCTATTTAAAGCTAAATACTTACCTGTAAAATAAACCCTAATATAGCTACAATATAATGAATAATTATATTGTAGCTATTTTAGGATTAATATTTATTTTACAGGCAACTTTGTATTTATTGTAACCAGGTACAATAGCTATTAAATAGTTATTTAATATTTAATAGCTACCTATTTAAAATAATTACAAAATTACCTGTAAAATAAATCCTAACCTAAGTTACAATTAAACCTAACACTACACTATCAATAAATTAATTACATAAAATACCTACAATTATCTACAATTAAACCTAACACTACACTATCAATAAATTAATTAAATACAATACCTACAAATAAATACAATTAAATAAACTAACTAAAGTACAAAAAATAAAAAAGAACTAAGTTACAAAAAATAAAAAAATATTTACAAACATTAGAAAAATATTACAACAATTTTAAACTAATTACACCTACTCTAAGCCCCCTAATAAAATAACAAAGCCCCCCAAAATAAAAAAATGCCCTACCCTATTCTAAAATTAAAATAGAAAAGCTCTTTTACCTTACCAGCCCTTAAAAGGGCCATTTGCGGGGCATGCCCCAAAGAATTCAGCTCTTTAGCCTGTAAAAAAAAACATACAATACCCCCCCCCCAACATTACAACCCACCACCCACATACCCCTAATCTAATCCAAACCCCCCTTAAATAAACCTATCACTAAGCCCCTGAAGATCTCCCTACCTTGTCTTCACCACACCAGGTTCACCGATCGGTCCAGAAGAGCCTCCGATGTCTTCATCCAAGCCCAAGCGGGGGCTGAAGAGTGACGTCCATCCTCCGGCTGAAGTCTTGATCCAAGCGGCAAATGAAGAAGTCCATCTTCGGGCAGAAATCTTCATCCTAACCGGGCAGAAGAGGACATCCGGACCGGCAAACATCTTCATCCAGGCGGCATTTTCTATGTTGTTCCATCCGATGACGAGCGGCTGATCTTGAAGACCTCCGGTGCGGATCCATCCTCTTCGTTCGACGTCCAACTGAAGAATGAAGGTTCCTTTAAGGGACGTCATCCAAGATGGCGTCCCTCGAATTCCGATTGGCTGATAGGATTCTATCAGCCAATCAGAATTAAGGTAGGAAAATTCTGATTGGCTGATGGAATCAGCCAATCAGATTCAAGTTCAATCCGATTGGCTGATTGGATCAGCCAATCAGATTGAGCTCGCATTCTATTGGCTGTTCCGATCAGCCAATAGGATGCGAGCTCAATCTGATTGGCTTGGATGAAGACATCGGAGGCTCTTCTGGACCGATCGGTGAACCCGGTGTGGTGAAGACAAGGTAGGGAGATCTTCAGGGGCTTCGTGTTAGGTTTATTTAAGGGGGGTTTGGGTTAGATTAGGGGTATGTGGGTGTTGGGTAGTTTTAAATAGGATTAATTTATTTAATAAGAGTTAATTTATTTTGTTAGATTTAAATTATATTTAACTTAGGGGGGTGTTAGTGTTAGGGTTAGACTTAGCTTTAGGGGTTAATACATTTATTAGAATAGCGGTGAGGTCCGGTCGGCAGATTAGGGGTTAATAATTGAAGATAGGTGTCGGCGATGTTAGGGAGGGCAGATTAGGGGTTAATACTATTTCTTATAGGGTTATTGAGGCGGGAGTGAGGCGGATTAGGGGTTAATAACTTTATTATAGTAGCGCTGAGGTCCGGTCGGCAGATTAGGGGTTAATTATTGTAGGTAGCTGGCGGCGACGTTGTGGGGGGCAGATTAGGGGTTAATAAATATAATATAGGGGTCGGCGGTGTTAGGGGCAGCAGATTAGGGGTACATAAGTATAACATAGGTGGCGGCGGTGTGCGGTCGGCAGATTAGGGGTTAAAAAGATTTAATAGAGTGGCGGCGATGTGGGGGGACCTCGGTTTAGGGGTACATAGGTAGTTTATGGGTGTTAGTGTACTTTAGAGTACAGTAGTTAAGAGCTTTATGAACCGGCGTTAGCCCAGAAAGCTCTTAACTACTGACTTTTTTCTGCGGCTGGAGTTTTGTCGTTAGATTTCTAACGCTCACTTCAGCCACGACTCTAAATACTGGCGTTAGAAAGATCCCATTGAAAAGATAGGATACGCAAAAGGGGATCTGCGGTATGGAAAAGACGCGGCTGCAAAGTGAGCGTTAGACCCTTTCCTGACTGACTCCAAATACCAGCGGGCGGTAAAAACCAGCGTTAGGAGCCTCTAACGCTGGTTTTGACGGCTAACGCAAAACTCCAAATCTAGGCCATAGTTTTTTAATTTTGGAACATATATAGAATAAATGTAATAAGTCGGCAGCGGGTATTTCTTTCATGTAAGTGGCAAGAGTCCATGAGCTAATGACGTATGGGATATACATTCCTATCAGAAGGGGGAAAAGTTTCCCAAACGTCAAAATGCCTATAAATACACCTTCCAACTCACTCATACATCAGTTTTACAAACTTTGCCTCCTGTGGAGGTGGTGAAGCAAGATGTGCTTGATTTTCTTCTGTGAAAGGCGCTTCTAAGCATTTTGAAGCCCAAATTCCTCTCAAAGTACAGTGTTTGTCTGAGGGATGTGAAGGGAGTATTGCCTGATGATTCCATGTTTTCACCTATAGGAAATCTATTCTAAGGCTCTCTGTAAATCTGCTGCTTCCCTTTACAGATCTGCATTATACTCCTCTACCATTACCTCTGCTGATGTGAATGGGTGTCTTCTGGTAAGTATATATCATTTTTAAGACACTCTCAGCTATGTTTGGCACTTTATATTATAAAGTTTTTAATGTTTATTGCATATATTTGCCATGAGTCAGGTCTGTGTATTTCTCTTTGCAGTCTAACAGTTTCAGCATGGAAATTATGTTTATGGGAGATTTTAGGTATTTTTTTCTTACCTGGGGTTCTAGTTAGTTGTAACTTGGAGTCTGTTTTTAAAAATTTTCGTGGGCTAACTAGGCTCATGATGATGCAAAAAGGCTAACCTTTTATTGCGTCATTTTTGTCGCAAAAATTTTGGACACAAAGTCGCCTCTGTCGTGACGCGAGTTGCATAATTTCTTGCATCTTTAATGACGCAATTTTTTTTGGCGCAAAATTTTGTTAGCTTTGGCGCCAAAAGTTTTTTCCTCTGCATTTGCGTCATCTTTGTTTGCTCTCATCTGTTTATAGATGGCTATGATGTTTGCTTTTGATTTTACTTTTGAATAAGAATTTTATCATAAGCTTTTTTTCCCATTCCTGAAACTGCTATTTTGAGGAAATTTTATATTTTGTTTAAATGTTATTTTTTGTTGTTATATTTTGCAAGATGTCTCAAACTGATCCTGCCTCTGATGTTACTGTAGGAACTAAGCTGCATGAACACAATTCTACCAAAGCTAAGTGTGTTTGTTGTAAATTAGCTGATCTTACTTCTTCAGCTCAAATATGTGGCACTTGTTATGATAAATTATTACATGCTGATAATGTTCCTATAAGTACAAATACATCTACTGTTATGCCTTCACAGTCTAATGTACATGATATTCTTGCAGATATGAAAAATTATATTGCTGCAGCCATAGAGAAGGCTATGACTGCTATTCCGCCTTCAAATAAACGTAAAAGGTCTTTCCAAAATTTCTCATAAATCTGATTAAATTTGTATTGAGCGACAGCATACTGAAGTATCTACTGCTGATGAGGATGTCTCTGGCTCAGAGGATCCTGCTTCAGAGACTGAAATTGACAAATCTACTTTTCTTTTTAAGATTTAATATATTCGTTCTTTATTAAAGGAAGTATTGTTTACTTTGGGTATTGAGGAGTCTAGTCCTCTTGATAACAAAACTAGCAAACGTTTGAATTCTGTTTTTAAAACTTCTGAGGTTACTCCTGAAGTTTTTCCTATTCCAGATGCTATCTCTAATATGATTACTAAAGAATGGTCTAAGCCTTTACCTGTGGCCAATTTAGAGTTTTGGGAAAAAGTCCCTAAGGTTGATGGGGCTATTTCCACTCTTGTCAAACGTACTACTATTCCTATGAAAGATAGTACTTCCTTTAAGGATCCTTTAAATAGGAAGATTGAATCTTATCGTAGAAGAGCATATTTACATACTGGCTATATTCTTAGACCTGCTATTTCTATGGCTGATGTTGCTGCTGCTTCAACTTTTTGGTTGGACAGTTTAGCACAGCAGTTATCAGATCCTGAATTGTCTAGCATTGTTCATTTACTTTAACATGACAATCATTTCATTTGCGATGCTATATTTGATGTAATTAAGATTGATATTAAATCAATCAACTCGCCTGCTGTGAGATCTTACCTGTTTTTAACATGTTTTTCTAATAACTTGTAACCTGCTCCAATAAAAGGAATTTTTTTATTACTAACGCCTGGAGGTTTGCCGGAGTATTCTGTTCGTTGCTGCTTATATTAAATCTATGTCTAGCTATTCTTACTAGAAGAGCTTTATGGCTTAAATCTTGGAATGCTTACATGGTGTCTAAATCTAGATTACTATCTCTATCGTTACAGGGTAATAATTTATTTGGTTCCCAATTGGATTCTATTTTCTCCACTATCACTGGGGGAAAGGGAGTTTTTCTGCCCCAAGATAAGAAATCTAAGGGTAAGTTTAAAGCTCCCAATCGTTTTCGTTCCTTTCATCAGAATAGAGAAAACAAAAGACCTCTCCTTCCCCTAAGGCCTCTGGTTCTAATTGGAGACCATCTTCAAATTGGAATAAATCCAAGCCTTATAAGAAACGAAATCCAGCCCCTAAGACTTGCATGAAGGTGCGGCCCTCAAACCAGTTAAACTGGTGGGGGGCAGATTTAAATTATTTCAAGACATTTGGACAGATTCTGTTCTAAATCAGTGGATTTAGGATATTGTTTCTCAAGGGTTTCGAATAGGTTTCCGAATAAGACCTCCCATGGGAAGATTCTTTCTTTCTCATGTTCCAACAAACCCTGTGAAGGCTCAGGCTTTTCAGAAGTGTGTTTCAGACCTAGAGCTTTCAGGGATGATTGTTAGTTCCTCAGCAGGAACAGGGTTTGGGTTTTTATTCAAATCTGTTCATTGTCCCAAAGAAAGAAGGTTCGCTCATACCAATTCTGGATCTGAAAATTTTAAATGGTTTTGTAAGAGTCACAACTTTCAAGATGGTGACTATGAGGACTATTCTGCCTTTTGTTCACCAAGGTCATTTCATGTCCACAATAGACTTACAGGACGCTTATCTTCAGATTCCGATTTATCCAGACCACTATCGTTTTCTTAGATTCTCTTTTCTAGACAAGCATTACCAATTTGTCGCTCTTCCATTTGGCCTAGCGACAGCTCCAAGAATCTTCTTGGTGCCCTTCCATCTGTAATCAGAGAGCAGGGTATTGCAGAGTTTCCTTATTTGGACGATATCTTGGTACTAGCTCAATCTTTTCATTTAGCAGAATCTCACACAAAATAACTAGTGTGGTTTCTTCAAAGACATGGTTGGAGGATCAATTTGCAAAAGAGTTTCTTGATTCCTCAGACAAGGGTCACCTTTTTTAGGTTTCCAGATAGATTCAGTGTCCATTACTCTTTCTCTGACAGACAAGAGACAAATTAAGTTGGTTTAAGCTTGTCTAAACCTTCAGTCTCTATCATTCTCTTCAGTGGCTATGTGCATGGAAGTTTTAGGTCTCATGACTGGAGCATTGGACGCGATCCCCTTTGCTCGTTTTCATATGAGCCCTCTACAGCTTTGCATGTTGTACCAATGATGCAGGGATTTTACTCAGATATCATAACTGATATACTTAAACCCAACACTCAACTCTCTCTGACTTGCTGGTTAGACCATCACCTTATTGTTCAAGGGGACTCCTTTGTTCGTCTTTCCTGGACTGTGATCTCAACAGATGCAAGATTTATAGGTTTGGGAGCTGTCTGGGGGTCTCTAACAGCACAAGGGGTTTGGAATCCTCAAGAGGCAAGATTATCAATCAATATTTTAGAACTCTGTGCTATTTTCAGAGCTCTTCAGGCGTGGCCTCTATTGAAGAGAGAACTTTACATTTGTTTTCAGACAGACAATATCATAACAGTGGCATATGTCAATCATTAAGGAGGGACTCACAGTCCTTCAGCAATGAAAAAAGTATCTTGGATACTCTCTTGGGCGGAATCCAACTCTTGTCAAATTTCTGCGATTCATATCCTAGGTGTAGACATTTAGGAAGCAGATTATCTCAGCCGTCAGACTTTACGTCCAGGGCAGTGTTCTCTCCATCCAGATGTGTTTTTTCATCTTGTACAGATGTGGGGTCTTCCAGAAATAGATCTGATGGCCTCTCGTCTAAACAAGAAGCTTCACAGATACCTTTCCAGGTCCAAGGATCCTCAGGCGGAGATGGTGGATGATTTAGCAGTTCCTTGGTTTTACCAACCTGCTTACATTTTTCCGCCTCTGGTTCTTCTTCCAAGGGTGATCTCCAAGATCATAATAGAACAATCTTATGTGTTTCTGAATGCACCAGCATGGCCTCACAGGTTTTGGTCTGCGAATCTTGTTCGGATGTCCAGTTGCCAGCCTTGGCCACTTAGACCTTCTGTCTCAAGGGCTGTTTTTCCATCAGGATCTCAAATCTCTAAATTTGAAGGCATGGAAATTAAACACTTAGTGCTTAGTCATAGAGGTTTCTCTGACTCAGTGATTAGCACTATGATACAGTCTCATAAGTCTGTTTCAAGGAAAATTTATCATCGGGTTTGGAAAACCTATATTTCATGGTGTTCCACTTATGATTATTCTTGGCATTCTTTCAGAATTCCTATGATTTTACAGTTTTTTCAGGATGGTTTGGATAAGGGGTAGTCTGCAAATACTTTAAATGGACAAATTTCTGCTCTTTCTGTATTATTTAATAGAAAGATCGCTAAGCTTCCTGATATTCACTGTTTTGTTCAGGCTTTGACTCATATCAAACCTGTTATTAAATATATTTCTCCTCCTCAGAGTCTCAATTTGGTATTGAAGATTGTACAGGCTTCTCCTTTCCGAATTGCTGCTATCTCTTGTGAGTCTCCTTATCTGAATTTCCATCAAGATAAAGCTATTTTGCAGACTTCGTTTAAATTTTTGCCTAAGGTTGTGAATTCTAACAACATTAAAAGGGAAATTGTTGTTCCTTCCTTTTGTCCTTATCCTAAGAATACTCTTGAAAGGTCTTTACATTCTTTGGATTTGGTAAGAGGTTTTAAATATTATGTTGAGGATACTAAAGATTTCAGAAAGACTTCTAGTCTATTTGGGGTTTTTTCTGGTTCCAGGAAAGGTCAGAAAGCCTCTGCCATTTCTCTGGCATCTTGGTTGAAACTTTTTATTCACAAAGCTTATTTGGAGGCAGGGCAGTCTCCGCCTCAGAGAATTACAGCTCATTATACTAGATCAGTTGCCACTTCTTGGACTTTCAAGAATGAAGCTTCAGTTGATCAAATTTGCAAAGCAGCAACTTGGTCTTCTTTGCATACATTTACTAAATTTTACAATTTTGATGTGTTTGCTTCTTCGGAAGCAGCCTTTGGTAGAAATGTTCTTCAGGCAGCTGTCTCTGTTTTATTCTAGTGCCTTTGATTTGTTTTTGTTTTTAAAAACTTTTAAGAAAATTATTATTTTCTTAGATTTAATTTCTCAGCGGATATAGCTATTTTTATTTTATCCCTCCCTCTCTAGTGACTCGTGGACTTCCACATCTTGGGTATTATATCCCATTCATCACTAGCTCATGGACTCTTGCCACTTACATGAAAGAAAACATAATTTATGTAAGAACTTACCTGATAAATTAATTTATTTCATAGTGGCAAGAGTCCATGAGACCCTCCATATTTTTTTGTGGTTATGATTTTTTTAAAGCATATATTTTTTCCAGTTCCTCTTTTTGTATGCTTTTTACTCCTTTTTTACACCTCACTACTTGGCTATACATTAAACTGAGGTATGAGTGAGGTGGGAGGTGTATTTATAGGCATTTTGAGGTTTGGGAAACTTTGCCCCCTCCTGGTAGGCATGGAATGTATATCCCATACGTCACTAGCTCATGGACTCTTGCCACTATGAAAGAAATGAATTTATCAGGTAAGTTCTTACATAAATTATATTTTTACACCGAAAGCAGCCATTAGCTCCCTGAATGTTCCATTTAGCCATTGTCTTAGGCGTAAGATATGACCTATTCAGTAATCTGATATGTGATTCTCTCAGAGCTATGACAGACGTAAATTTTGTGACTCTGAAGAAGCTTTTTTGAAAGAACTCAAAATTAATAGTTGGGATGTCTATGCTCCAGATTTGAAATAGCGTGTTGATTTTATCTGCTGCATCCTTAGCAGATAGACATCTATAAATAGCAGTCATCAAATGTTTGCCTAGGCAAAACCTATCAATAATTGGGTCCAGCGGACCCAGCAACCACGAGTTTTGTTCGGAGAGATTATGGCTGCAGATATAGTGTCTGACCTGCAAGTATGCATAAAAGTGTTTTTTATCTAAATTAAATTCCTTTAATATAGAGTCAAATGTTCTTACATGCTTAACGAGTGGATCGACCAACTGTACAATATATTTAAGGTTTTTTAAGGACCATAATTTAAAAACATATGTGAGGTAAAGCCGCTTTAAAAATCTGGGTTCCCACGAATAGGGAGATATTTGGATATTTTATAGTTTATCTCCAGATGTTTACAGACTTTATTCCAGACTAGGAGTACGTTGTTTATCGTATATATTTTTGGAATACTGTTTCTAATATGCTGAGGCTCATTCATATGTAGGAGAGCTTTTACTGAGTATGGAGCAACCATGTGTTCTTCTATCTTATAGTTTGTGACATGGTCACTTTCTGTAAGCCAATCTAAGGCTACTTTTGACAGGCAGGCCCAGTTATAATTCTTAATATTGTGGAAAGCAAAACCTCCCACATCTTTAGGATGAGTTAGTCTTGCTAATGCTATATATGTGGTTTCCCAGGATCCCATAAAAAACGTGAACAGCTAGAGTTGAATTTCTGGATGCCTATGTTGCGAATGCAAGTAGGAATAATTTGAAGGAAATAGGCGCATTTTAAGCAGAACTATTTTTGCAGACAAAGTAAGAGGTAGTTTACTCCAACTTTTCAGCTCCAAAGAGCATTTTGTCCATATAGGAATATAGTTAAGGCCATACCATTCTTCAGGGTTTTTAGATAGGGTTATCCCCAGGTATTTGATATTTCTGTCTGCAAACTTGAAAGGATTATTCAAGAGGCTATTTTTTATCTAATGACCCATAAGATTTCTGATTTTGTAAGATTAATTTTGTAGACAGAAAAGTTACTAAATTCAGTTATGATGTCCAGAAGTATCGGTATGTTCTTTCTTGAATTTCCTATATAGAAAAGGATATCATCTGCTTATAAGTAGTGGATGCATTTCTTCTGACCTATCTTAATGCCCTCCAATTTATTTAGACACATTATTGCTAGTGGTTCTAGAGCTATATTAAAGAGCAATGGGGATAGGGGGCATCCCTGTCTTGTACCTTTATGTAAAGTTACAGCCGGAGAGAGAAAACTATTTAAACTCAGAAAGGAAACTGGGTCCTGGTATATCAATCTGATATAACTTAAAAGATGACCTGAAAAACCAAAATTGTTTAAGGCAGGAAATAAGTGATCCCAAAGAATAGAATCAAATACCTTTTCGGCATCTACCATAAGTAAGCGAAGTCTTGATTATAATCAATTGGCAATAATACTGGCTAAGATCTTGTAGTCATTATTTAATAGAGATATAGGCCTATAAGAATCCATAGAACCCGGGATCCTTATCCTTTTTAAGGATAAGGATAATGTTAGAGGCGGTAATAAACTGTTTGGAAGGCTTTACATGATGGATAAAATAGGTATTGAATAGGTTCGTAAGTATTGGGGCAGGTCCTGATCAAATGCCACCTGAATTCTTCAAAATCCTTTCAGAATCAATTGATTCTGAAAGGATTTTGAAGAATTCAGGTGGCATTTGATCAGGACCTGGCGCTTTACATGTGGCTAGGTCTTTAAAAGCTGTGATTGTTTCTTCTATTGTGATTTATTTGTTTAAAGATAATAATTGATCAGGCAGAATTTTGGAAAATTGCTATTGCCCCAGAAGCATTCTTTAGAGTCTATATTAATATCTACGGGAGAGTATATTCTTTGAAAGAACTTATGGAACTGGGCTAATATGTCTTTTGGAGCAGTATATTTAGTTCCCTCTACTGTAATTGTCCCAATTTAGTTGTTTCTTTTCTTACTTCTAGAGAGATTAGCTAACATTTTAGCAAATTTAGGGGAGATCCTGTTGAAGGCTGCTTTGTTTTTAATCTCCACTTGAGTCCGTTGTTGGTCAAGGAAGATCTTTCTCTCTTTTTTTGCATCTTGGTAATTGTTCCAATTATTTCTATCTGGTGTTTGAATATACCTAGCGTATTTATTTTTAAGTTGATTAGCCAGCTGCATGTCTCTCTTCCTGCTTATTCTTTTAACCATATATGCTTTTATTTCCCCTTTAAGATAGGCTTTTGCTGTCTACCAAAAAATTTCTGTCATAGAAAAATATTCCCTGTTAAAATATGTATAATCCTTCCATTTTTGTGTCAGCCAGTTTCTGAAATAACATCAGAAGATAAATAGGTGGGGGGGGACTTTCCACATTGATCTCTCCAAATATTCCCTACCTGAACAGACAGAGAAATGATTGTGTGATCCGATATGATTATATTTTTAATGTCTGTAGATATTTATGTATTTAGCAGGGCTTTGCTAACTAAAAACTTATCAATTCTTGCAAGGGTTTGATGAGTTTTAGATTCACTTCAGATTCATTCAGTTAAAGTGCCTTTCATCAGGGTGTTGCACTCTCCATATATCTTTCAATTTTTGGAGAAGTTAGATAATATCCTTGCCTCTTTCTTAGATCTATAGGATCTATTCATTTTTAGTCTGTCCAGGTATGCAGCAAACACAGTGTTAAAATCTCCCCCAATAATCATTTGGGTATTTACCAAGTTAATTAATTTAGTGAATAATATATCCCAGAAAGCCGGCTGACATTCATTTGGTGCAT
The DNA here is from genome assembly GCF_027579735.1 of Bombina bombina. Lineage (NCBI taxonomy): Eukaryota > Metazoa > Chordata > Amphibia > Anura > Bombinatoridae > Bombina > Bombina bombina. The sequence goes on from NC_069499.1 coordinate 826,088,152, forward strand.
ATAGATTGCATAGCGTAAAAAAGAGCCTTTGGCCTCTATTTCTGTAATTAAGAATCTCCCATCTGGGGGCGCGATCCGATATAGATCGCAGTTTGCGGCGCAAGCGAGGGAACCGGGGTCGCCCGCAGTTTCAGCTCGCAACTCGAGCTATCCCATATAAGTCGCCGTCAGATGCTAACGTGCCATAAGTCTGACAAACCAGCGATGTCCAGAAATCTGCGCAAGTACAAATTTCTGGCGTCGCCAGTGACTTGCGGCACGTTAGAAACTGCCGGCGCCTATAAAACCTGACTAAAGTCTAAAACACCCGCACTGTCTAACACGCCTCCCTAACAAAGCCCGACACGTCTAACCCTCTATCCGCTATCCCCCCTCACTATCCTAACAATAAAAAAGCTATTAACCCCTAAACCGCCGCTCCCGTACCCCGCCGCAACCTAATAAAGTTATTAACCCCTAAACCGTCGCTCCCGTACCCCACCGCCAGCTATATTATATCTATAACCCCCTAAAGTGAGCCCCTAACACCGCCGCCATCTATATTAAAATTATTAACCCCTAATGTAAGCCCCTTACACCGCCACCATCTCTATTAAAATGATTAACCCCTTATTTAATAAATGCTCGCATTCTATTGGCTGATCGGAACAGCCAATAGAATGCAAGCTCAATCTGATTGGCTGATTGGATCAGCCAATCGGATTGAATTTGAATCTGATTGGCTGATTCAATCAGCCAATCAGATTTTTCTAACTTAATTCCGATTGGCTGATAGAATCCTATCAGCCAATCGGAATTCGGCGGACGCCATCTTGGATGACGTCATTTAAAGGTACCTCATTCCAAGTTCAGTAGTCGTCCGGGATGGATGCTCCGCGGCGGCGGAGCGAAGAAAGAAGATTGAAGATGCCGCCGGAAGAATGAAGACTTTGCTGCCGCTTGGAGGAAGACGTCGCCGGAGGAAGAATTCTTCTTTGCCGCTTGGAGGAAGACATCGCCGGAGGAAGAATTCTTCTTTGCCGCTTGGAGGAAGACATCGCCCGGATCGGATCAGGAGTTCGGCCCGGTGTGGTGAAGACAAGGTAGGGAGATCTTCAGGGGGGGTAGTGTTAGGCTTTTTTAAGGGGGGTTTGGGTGGTTTTAGAATAGGGGTATGTGGGTGGTGGGTTGTAATGGGGGGGGGGGGGGGGTATTGTATTTGTATGCAAAAGAGCTGAATTCTTTGGGACATGCCCCACAAAAGGCCCTTTTAAGGGCTGGTAAGGTAAAGAGCTTTGAAATTTGTTTAATTTAGAATAGGGCAGGGAATTTTTTTATTTTGGGGGTTTATTATTTTATTAGGGGGCTTAGAATAGGTGTAATTAGCTTAAAAATCTTGTAATCTTTTTTTATTTTTTGTAATTTAGTGTTTGTTTTATTTTGTAATTTAGTTTAGTTAATTTAATTGTATTTTTAGATAGATGTTTGTAGTTTATTTAATTTATTGATAGTGTAGGTGTATTTGTAACTTAGGTTAGGATTTATTTTACAGGTAATTGGGTAATTATTTTAACTAGGTAGATATTAAATAGTTAATAACTATTTAATAGCTATTATACCTACTTAAAATAATTAACAATTTACCTGTAAAATAAATATTAACCCTAACATAGCTACAATGTAATTATTAATTATATTGTAGCTATCTTAGGGTTTATTTTATAGGTAAGTATTTAGATTTAAATAGGAATATTTTAGTTTATAAATGAATTAGATTAATTTAATATAAATTTAGTTAGGGGTGTTAGGGTTAGATAGAGTTAATATAGTTAATATAAATACTATAGTAACTATATTAACTATATTAACCCTAATATAATTAGGGTTAATATAGTTAATATATATAATGTAATACCTATATTAACTATAATATACTTAGGGTTAATATAGATAATATAGCTGGCGGCGGGGTAGGTAGATTAAATTAGGGGTTAATCATTTTAATAGAGATGGCGGCGGTGTAAGGGGCTTACATTAGGGGTTAATAATTTTAATATAGATGGCGGCGGTGTTAGGGGCTCACTTTAGGGGGTTATAGATATAATATAGCTGGCGGCGGGGTACGGGAGCGACGGTTTAGGGGTTAATAACTTTATTAGGTTGCGGCGGGGTACGGGAGCGACGGTTTAGGGGTTAATAGCTTTTTTATTGTTAGGATAGTGAGGGGGGATAGCGGATAGAGGGTTAGACGTGTCGGGCTATGTTTAGGAGGCGTGTTAGACAATGATAAAGTCTCCTTCTTCTCTGCCTTTCGGACTCTGAAGGTTTGAAGGAGGAGAGATCCATGGGTTCCTCTACTGAGGTAACTGGAGCTACTGAAGGGATAGCAGATGCTGCCGAAACTGGGCAATTAGGAGGACGGGAGGGAAGGACCCTCCTTGTTCTGTCTCTCTCGGCTTGCCTTTCCTGAAAGCGAGAGTCCAGATTGATACAAAGCGCTATAAAGTCATCCAAAGAAGAAGGAATATCACGATAAGTGAGTTTGTCTTTGATGCGTTCATGGAGACCCCTCCTAAAGGCTGCCTTGAGAGCACTGCCATCCCAAGTGGTTTCAAGTGTCAAGGAGCGGAACTCGATGGCAAATTGTGCCACAGTTTTATTGCCCTGGCGGAGATCCAGGAGAGAATATTCCGCAGCAGAGGTACGGCCAAAAGTCCCAAACACAGAAGATAAAGCAGAAATTAACTCATCAGCATCATGCAGGAGTGTAGCGTTCTGTTCCAAAAGGGGAGAGACCCAGGCTAGGGCCTTGTCCTTTAGCAAGGAAATGATAAAGGTGACCCTTGACTGATGAGACTGAAAGGTGTGAGGATCATTGCGGAAGTGCAGCCTGCATTGGTTTAGAAAGCCCCTGAAGTCAGTAGTACCTTCATATTTGTCAGGCAAGGGTATCCGGGGTATGCTTCCAGAGGCAGAGGAAGAAGCCACAGTACTAGGAGTAGGGGCTGGTGGTGTAGCAACAGGAGCGGCATCCCTTGCTGCAGCTAGTAAGGAGAGTTGAGCGGTAATAGCCTCTAGCTTGGAATCCATATTCTGCAACTGTGTGGTATGGGTTCCCAACATCTGTCCCTGAAGATAAACAGCTCGTGCCACCTCATCTGGCTGCATGGCCCAAGTATAATGTAACGCTCGTGGGATATTCCTCTATCAGACCAAACTCGGCCAGTAGTCTTGTTATCCCGGCGTTGAGCTGGAATGATAAGGAATATCCCAGAGCAGAGAAAGTTAGTGAGATGAGGAAGGCGGCACTCACCACAGGCAGGACAGTCTCCAGCGGCAACAGCAGAGCAGTGCAAGGATGAATCACTAGAATGGTCAGGCAGGCAGGGTCTGGCAACAGCAAAGCAGTCCAAGGATAAACCACTAGAATTGTCAGGCAGGCAGGGTTTGGCAACAGTAAAGCAGTCCAAGGGCCCACCACTAGAATGGTCAGGCAGGAAGGGTTTGGCAACAGTAAAGCAGTCCAGCAGTTAAAGGATTAAGGAAGGTAGAGTAGTCAGACAGGCAGGTTCAGCAACAGTGATCAATCCAGCAGTTTAAGGGTTAAGGCAGGTAGAGTAGTCAGACAGGCAGGTTCAGCAACAGAGATTAATCCAGCATTTTAAGGGTTAAGGCAGGTAGAGTAGTCAGACAGGCAGGTTCAGCAACAGTTATCAGGCACAAGAAAGAACGATCTGTCACACCCAGGAGCACACAAAGGACCACCTATACTTTGGCAGTGACAGATCGTTCTTTGAGCATTTAAATAGGCACAGATTCGCACCCCTGAGCTCAGACCGGCATCCGGAGCATGCGTCGATGACGTCAGCGCCGCACGCACCCAGAGCCGACACAGCCCCTGGCAATGAGCAGGGAAGGAGATGTCGCGCCCCTAGCAACGGCTAGAGCAGCACAGCATGACAATTAAGACTAAAAAGTAGCACTGATAGTTATATGAATTGATACAAATAACAAATAGTAATAATAATAGAGTACAATAATTATAATAATATGAAAAATTGTGATGTGAAAAATTAGAGGACACATATACATGTATAACCTAATTCATATATTAAGCCGATCTTAGGTTCTGTAATAAGGAACATACATTTAAAAATGTGTTTATATACTAATTCATATATATATATAGTTTATCCTCTACATTCTTGCTGACATATCAGGTGTTATATAGTAGAATAAATATCTGAAAAAGGGATTTTAATACAGACACCAATGGAAATTAAGATTTTGGTGTAAGAAATCACTGTGTATAATGCAAATATTTTTTTTTTTTAAATATACATATATATTAATATATATTAAAGGGTAAATAAAAATAAGGGTATTGCTATTAATGTCCCATAAAAAGGTGAAGAAGGGACGAGTGTCATGGTCATGTGACAAAAGAAGGAGGTGAAATATAGCAGTTCAGATACGTGATGTGAATAAGGACATAATGGGAAAAAGAGAGATTCATGTGGATGGACATATATATATGTGTGAATGGAAGCATAATGTAAATATATAGATAGTGATAATGTGCATATCTTGATGACAAATATGTCAATGAGCAGAAAAAGTGTGAGTGGTAAAAAAGGAGTGATTGGGGGGTATGTGATGTTTATGCGAATGCAATAAGAAGGGAGTGATTTGTTGTGGGTTGAAAAGAAAGAGTGTGTGGATAGATGAATGTTAGACACGTTCGGAGATTCGAATTTCCAAATTACCCTAACAATGAAACTAAACTAATCTGAATGCATTTGGAACAAATAAATCCGGATTTATTCGTTCCATTCGAATGGCCATGGACTAATCACAATTCAGTATAAAAATGAAATTTTGTGAGATATAGTGAGATAGAACAGTGAAATAATTCCATTTGTGTAATTTGGAACCATCTGAATCAACATAACACATACCAAACTTCCGAATTTACGAATCGAATACGAAACGAATACATCCGAATTTATTTGAATCCGAATGAATCCGAAACGAATACATTGGAATGTATCCGAATTCAAATAGATCCAAAGCTAAATTAAAAAAAATCAGAATCGGTCCGAAATGAACCGAAACAAATTTTTCCGCTGTGCACATGTCTAATGAATGTATATATGAGAAAAAAATAAAAATGTTGAAGATTGCGTCAGATCTGTGTAACGAATATTTCAAACAAAGGCAGGGAGATCCACATTGGCATTTAAGCCCATGGGATACAAAGTTTTTAATTTATGTATCCAAAAGGTTTCTCTCTGTCTGGGTTTGACTCATTTGACTGAGTTTGACACTAAGTTAGACTAATACAAAGTATCATGATGGTGAACTTTCTGTATCAACCACTTCCGGGTCATTTTAGATTTAAATAGCGTTCATTTATTACTTGTTTTTATGCATGATGGAACGGTCTTTTGTTTTGCCCGAGAAACGCGTCGCAATGTTTTAATAAAGTAACCTTTTACCACGACCGGGTTTTGTGGTTATTACAAGACATCCATAAATCACTTGAAAGTGAGGCAGCATAACTGTAAAAAGCTGACATAAAATTGGAAGATATTTTACCTCAACATTTCTTCAGCTTAAAAGAGTAAGTGATCTGCGAACAGTTATACTTCAGATACTGTACAGCTGCAAGTTGAATAAAAAAACAAAAAAACAAACATCAATAGCCAATCAGCATCAGCAGTGCTGCGGTCATGCATTGCTGTGATCTCATGAGATTTCACTGAAATCTTGTGAGATTTCATAGTAAACTTCCTTAAACTGAATAGGAAAATAACATGATTGTGCATGCACTAGCATCCTGATTGGCTGGTTAAAGTATTTTTACAGTGCAATGTGAAATTTTGAGATAAAATATCTTCCTTTTGTTAGAATTTGTAGCATTCAGATTAGGCACCAACGATTATTTCTAACACCTTTTTCAGGTGATATTTTCTATTCAGATTTTTACAGCTATGCTGCATGACTTTGCAGTGCTTCAGCATTTGGGTATCATGTCCCTTTAACACAAATCCATTTTCCAGTTCCCATTTTCCCATTCTCTGAACAAGATATATACACCACCAGCTCATATAAAACAAAGCTTCACTTTCCTCTGTCCCTCACCCACCTCTTATTGCTTCACTTTAATTTAATCACCTACATGTTTGTCATTTCAGTGTTAGCAGAAACACTCCTTTTCATTTCACACCACATCCGTGTGATTTTTAATCTCCTATAAATTACTTTAATACAATTCCTACTACTACTGTGTGACAACTTACTTCTTCACCCACTCACTGTAAAGCTACCTGCATTAGAGATTACATTGATTTCCTTTCCTTCTTTCATTCCCACACATTAATTTACCCTCTTCCTTACAGACACATTTCTACTTTAAAGGAGCATTACATTCATTGTTTATGTACATCAGAAATGAATCACTGCATTGCAAATGATGCATACCAAATACATATTACCCCCTTAAAGGGACATAAACCCAATTTTTTTTCTTTTAGTTGTTTGTTTGTTCTTACATATAATTTGTGAAGACCTTTGCATAGCACTTGATAAGAGTTGCAATATAATTCCAGTCATGGGCAATCTCCTGAAAAAAAACAAAAAAACAGACAGACCTGTTATCTAAACTCAATATCTTAAAAATGCGTAAACTCCCCAAAGAAACCCTTTCTCCAAAGGGCAGTAGAGAATGTCAGCTATTCCAGACAGAGGAGTTGTACTATCACTATAACCAGCCCCTTCCACTGGGTGTCCCAGCCTAACCTTATCAACAGTTCTAAACTGGGAGTTTCTAACTAAGTTTTTACAAGGTTTTATACTGGATTTTTAGACCAGTATCTGTGCATATTCTTCTTTATAGTAGTGTCTATTACATGCAGTTATATGAAAATTGGTGTATACTGTCTCTTTAATCCTTTATGTTTGGCACTGCCTTCTAATTCACCTATGTATGCATGTGCCATCCTCTTTATATTCTTAAATCTGACACTGCTGTTCTATACCTCAATAATGCCTGGCACTAACCTTCCAGCTGCTTATTCTTGAGACTTACCTTTTCATCTATACTTATTTACCGTCCCATATAATGACTGGCATTGGCCATCTTTATCCTATAATGTCAAGCACAAACCTCTCCATTTTATAACACGTAGCACTACCTCAAATCATCCTGTGATATCTGGAACTGTCCCTTCTATTCACTTTATATTGTTTTCTCGAATTCACTCCTGTATCCCTGTGTGTGTTTGGCAAAGCTCCTTACCATGGCTTCCACTGCCTCCCTGAGCACATCTAGATTGCTAGGACTGAGTGACGGACCTGCAGGCCCCAGTTGCACTTGCGGACTTTGCAACCCTGGAAGTTCTGTCACTGATCTATGCTCCACTTTAAGTATACAATCACTGTAAATGGCTGTAGGGCACAAGTCATTAAGGGGTTTATTTATAACCCATTGAAAAGCCTCTTTAGTGTTGTTTATCTCATTCGCTAATAAGAGACAGATCGAATTTGTTACAGCCAGATATAAATTAGCTCTTGGACATATTAAAAAATTACTGTGCAGCGTGTAGGGGAGACATGGATCTGAATTAATTGTAAACCCAAAAATTTTCTTTCATGATTCATATAGAGAATAGAATCTTAAACATCTTTCCAATTTACTTATACTATCTAATTTGCTTCATTCTTTAGATATCTGTTGTTGAAGAAATAGCAATGCACATGGGTGAGTAAATCACACAAGGGATCCATGTGCAGCCAACAAGCAGCAGCTACTGAGCCTATCTAGATATGCTTTTCAGCAAAGGATATCAAGAAAATGAAGCAAATTAGATAATAGAAGTAAATTAGAAAGCTGTTTAAAATTGCATGCTATTTTTAAATCATAAAAGAAAAAAATTGGGTTTTGTGTCCCTTTAAGTATAGGCTATTGACAAGCTATGTAAACACAGCCAGCAGAAGAAAAAAATACACTCCCAGTGGGGAGTGGAAGAGATAAAGTTGTAAAATGTTAATTTTCAATTGTTCTTTCTAAGTATTGTATAGAGATAAGAATTGGAAACATTTGATTGATAGGATAAGGATGTCTGATTTCTCTAAAAGCTTAGCCTATTTTAATGGGGTTTGATTTCAAAGAGCAAATCCAGCTATTACATTTTCCAAAAATAAACATAAATAAGCAATTTCTCGTATATTTTATACTCTGCAGCTAATATAACAAGTCACTTGGAAGATATTAAGGGGAAACCAATGTTACAGTAAACGGTCCCTTTAATGTTGCATCTAGAATGTATTGGTACATCATATATATTAATTTACTGTAGCAGGGGGGGAATTATAAGAAGACTAAATTGGAGGTTCATTTTTTGGTGTTTATAACCAGTTCCAATATACAGAGGAGGTGTCCCCTGAATGATGCCATATTACTGTAATACAGGAGGGTGCGGTATACACGTAGGATCCTACTCTTGCACAACACAAGCTGAGTCTCACGCAGAGACGGGCGAGCTGCCAGGGAAGCGCAATCAAGGCACCTAAAAGTTTTATCCAGCCCAAGCTTGCAGCTTCTTTGGCGTCAAGCAGTCCTGACCCAGAAAGCTAGCAATCTAATTTTATCCACTAATTATATGATTGGCTTTGGGACATTTTAAAGTGATTTTACTTCAAGAATAATGGATAACAGTAAATAGCAAACTAAATACTGTATATCCATTTAAATAACAAGGTGATACATTATTCTCCCAGTCCCATACATCAGATTATAATTTTTTTTGTTATGGTTTTTACTGGTTTTAACTTGACATCACTTGACAAAATCATGCCCAAGTGACTTTAGTAAGTAAATTAGAAGCAGCATATGTTTGTCGAAGGGACATGAAAGTGAAGTGTAATGATCAGCCTATTTAAAAGGTCACTAAAGTGAAGAAAAAAAATACATGCTCTCATTTATAAGAGCATGTAATGTTATCACTATTGACCTTGCGAGTCTATGTGTTTAACCTGAGCAAAGGCGTTAAACAAAAAGTTAAAATACTGCTTGGGAGCTGCAGAGAACTGCTGGTCCCAAGAGGAAATTGTCGTTGACCCAATCAGCAGAGGTAGTTGCACAGCCAAGTCATAAGCATTACTTTTGCTATGTCTGTAACGCCTTTGAGGGGGTTAAACTGGACGTTGGTATTCAGATGCTTCGTTAGCTTCCGAAAGCAGAAGGCGGCGCACCTTGTATGGTTTGGCTCCATTGGGAGCCGCATTCTTGTGAAATTGCAACAAACTATGATCTGTACAAAACCAGATCGTAGTGTGTTGCACTTTCACAAGAATGAATGCGGCTCCTAATAGAGCCGAAAAGGCACAAGGTAACAAAGCATCCGAATGAACACGTCTAGGTTAAACACAGAGTTGCAGCGTCAATTGTGATGAAATTATATGCTGTAACGAATAAGAGATTTTTTTTCTCTCAATATAATAGCCTTTTTATAATATAATATACTAACCCTAATATATATTATATTAATTATATTAATATATACTAATACTAATATATTATTTGATGGTGGAGGTTAATTTTAGAAATTTCCATGCGTTCTAACATTTGATTGAAAGCTTAAATTTTTTTTTTTAAATATATATACAGTATGTGTGTGATTAAAGTGAATGTAAACTTTCAAGAATGAGTGCCCAGTTTTTAAAAATACTATTAAAAACAGGGGCACTTTCATTCATGAAAGTTTACATTTCACCCGTTTTCTTAAAATACTTACCTTTTCTTCTTGAAGCCGCTCCAGCACTTCAGCAGCCCGTCACAAGCCTCTTCATACATCAGCAATGACGATTCCAGCATCCTCCAATCACGGTTTCCCCCCAGGGGGAATCATTGCCTGAGGCAACACTGTGATTGGAGGAAGCCGGTTTTCATCATTGCTGGGTAAGTTAACCAGGAAGGAGCAGATGGGGGCATTGTTTCAGAACGGCGATCCGGCGTTTCAGAAGAAAAAGGTAAGTATTTTTAAAATCTGGATGCAATGTCAATTTTCATGAATGAAAGTGCCCTTGTTTTTAATATTTTTTTTAAAAAACCGGGCATTTTCTCATGAAAATTTAAATTCACTTTAAGTGACATATATGTGTAGAATGTGTGTGCCTGTATGTAGCGTTTGTGTGTAATGTTTATGTGGTGTATATTGTGTGTGTAGGGGCAGCTGACGTGTGTGTAGTGTATAGCATTTGTGCAGTGTTTGTATGGTGTGTAGTGTGTGTGTACACTGTGTGTAGCCTAACTTCTACTAATATACTGTACATACATGTAGCTACACAAAACCACTACAATACTTACTACCTACGGCTACTACCTATGGGCTATGGCATCATACAGACCAAAACAGATACAAATCCCAAAAATAAGTAATTGTAAAATCTGGAATTATTCTGAAATCCAGAAATTTTCATAAATATTTTTTAAATAAGATTCCTATTGAATTTTACGTATATGTACATATTTGCATTTTACACCCTTAAATAAAAAGTGAGGAAAACAAATAAATAGGGCATGTGTTTAACATTGTTTAACACCCATGTTACTCAGCATAATTTAGAAGGCGGGCCCTATTCTAAAAACTTTGGACTAGATTACAAGTGGAGCGCTAACTTATCGTATGCCCGCAAACGGGCCACCACTGCTCTGAGAGAAAGAGAAGGAAGCACAAAAAAAGTCTAAACCTCACACACTATAGCGCCACATTGCAGTGATCAAATCCTCCTAACAGTTCAAATCTTTAAAACCTTCTAAATCTCCAGGTGTTCTGGTAGTCAATCCAGCCTCGGTGCTCATTTAGAAGTTTATCCTGGTTACTAATCATTTAGAAAAAGGAAAGGAGAAATCGGAGCCAGGGTGCCAGTGCAATTCAAGGTTTATTCATGCAGGTAGAAGACAAGAGGTACAACTCCTTCTATCTGATGCGTTTCGCGCATGCGTACATGTGCTTCCTCAGAGATGCTAATCATTTAGTACACTCCCTGCATTATGCACAGAACATACCCACCAATTAGAGCCCTAGTAAGCACACATTTAGCACCTGGTATGTGCAAGTGGTGCCAATCTCAGTGTTATAAAAAAAGATATGCTCAGGCTATAAACCCTATGGAGCCACATCGATAAATGCTGACGGCCGCTAGGAGGGGGCGTCAATCATCCCGATCGTATCCAATTGGGATGATTGCTGTCCGCCGCCTCAGAGGTGGCGGATGAGTTAAGGAGCAGCGGTCTTACGACCACTGCTTCTTAACTTAGGTTTCCGGGGAACCTAAAGGCTCTCGCGGAAACAGCTGCATTTGCAGCTTCATAAATCGGCCCCCCAAGTGTACTTTTGGTTTCCATGTCCTTTTAAGAGTTTTAAACCCTTCTGGTATCAGATGATGATAATAATAATAACATCACAATAATAGTTTATCTTTATATTATATATTATAGGCTCGTAAGTGTTAAGATTCTGTAAAATGTGAAGAGCTCAACACAGGTTATAAATCCTTATAGAGTTAAAGGGCCACTGTAAGTAAATATTTTCTATGCCTGTTACTAACTAACTACCCCAAATATGCTTTTTCTCAATAGCATTTCATTAACATATCTCTACCGTATATCAGAAATCTTGTCTGCAAATTTAATTGTTTTCCACACCCACACCGTGGGTATCCTTTGCTCTGTACCAATCCGTTTACAATACCTAGGTTCCAAAATGGCGCTTTAAACACAAAGTTATTGGTTTAAGTATTTTGAACACTCAGTGCTGAAAATAGTGGGCTGGATAACGTGACATCATCGGCGAATAAAAGATATAACTTTTAGAACGTTATGAAACTTCGTTTTGGAGAAAATATAGGTCAGTAGGTTTTAATTAATGTTTATTAACTTTAATATGTTAGTTGTTTAGCTTAAAAATCATAACAGAAAGTAACCCTTTAATTGGATTTTTTTTTTTTTTTAAGAAGATGTTTCAGCTGCAATAGAAAATACCCCAAAATCAGCAACATTCTATTGACCGAACATAGGAAAGACATAAAAATTAAATTGATAAAAAATAAATAAATTTGCATTTGAAATAGAATTTGCAAGCTTTTGTGTCTAGAGGAAAAGACTGTCTGTATCAGTTGAGTAGCACTGCAAGAGATTTAAAGAGTTACTTTCTAAACCCTGTATAAAACACATTTACACAAATCCAATTTACTTCTATAACCAAATTTGCTTTGTTCTCTTTGTATTCTTTATTTATAATGATACCTAAGTAGGCTTAGAGCTAGCTGCTGCTTGGTGGCTGCACATATATGTCTCTTGTCATTGGTTAACCAATGTGTTCAGCTAGCTCCAAGAATTACATCGAGGCACCTTCAATAAACGATACCAAGAGAATGAAACAAAATTGATTACAGAAATAAACTGGAAAGTTGTTTAAGATTGTATGTTCTATCTGAATCATGAAAGAAAAAACTTGGGTTTCATGTCTCTTTAAAAAGATCTCTCACTTTTCTGCAAAATTGTGCTTGACCCACACTCCATAGAGAAGCCAAAAAGCAAATTCTGTAGCGTGAAAATGCTGCAAATCAAAGAGATGGTTTAGACAATTAACAGCATTTTAAAAACCTAGGTGCAAAGCACAGCTAATCAAAAGGTATTTAATTTCCCTTTAAGAAGTCAATAGCTTCCTGTCATAACCTAGCCAATCAATCAACAAAGGACACATGCAATTATTGATTGATAGTCCAGTGCTCATGTAGCCAGAGGGACAGACTAAGGACTTGCACTGTCTCTCTGACACCTGCACTGTCTCTCTGACACCTGCACTGTCTCTCTGACACCTACTAGATCAGGGTTCTCTCTGCTCCCTGTAATCAGACAGAATGGCCCTCACCATGAAAGCAGGAGAGCTGAAGTCAAGCCATGACCAAAATAAGCAACTGTAATTGGACAACAATTGTACTTCTTCTCAAATCCCTAACCACAAGTTATAGAACACAATTCCACCACAGTGTTATGGTTTTGCACTACCCAAGCATTTGAGGGGTTAAATTACATTAAAAAAATTAAAAAGTCCACATACATGCAATATAATTATATTATGTCCCTTTAAAGAGGGCATACTAAACAATAAAAAAAAATCAATTTTGCTAGATTAGTTTATTTATACTTATAGATTTATTTATTCTTTTTAATTTTCCCTAAATGAAAGCATACATACAGTCATGGCCAAAAATATTGTCACCCCTGCATTTGTGTCAGATAATGCACCAGTTCGCCCAGAAAATTGTTGCAATTACAAATGTTTAGGCATTCTCATGTTTATTTATTTTGTTTGTATTGGTATGACACAAAAAAGTGGAGAGAAAAAAAAAGCCAAATCTGACACATTACACGCAAGACTCCAAAAATGGACTTTAATATTTAATATTTGGTAGCACACCCCTTGAAAAAAAATAACTGAAATCAATTGCTTCCTGTAACCATCAATAAGTTTCTTACACCTCTCTACTGGAATTTTGGACTACACTTTTTTTCGCCAACTGCTCCAGGTCTCTCGGATTGAAAAGTTTCCTTTTCCAAACTGCTGTTTTAAGATCTCTCCACAAGTGCTCTATGGGATTGAGATCTGGACTCATTGCCGGCCAGTTCAGTACTCTCCAGCACTTTTGTCTTAAACCATTTCTGGGTGCTTTTTGACATGTGCTTTGGGTCATTGTCCTGCTGTAAGACCCATAACCTCTGACAAAGACCCAACTTTCTGACACTGGGCCCTACATTGCACCACAGAATACTTTGTTGTCTTCCCAGATTTCATATTGCCATGCACACAGTCAAGACATCAAGTGCCTGAAGCAGCAAAGCAACCCCAAAACATCAGTGAACCTCCACCATGTTTGACTGTAGGGACTGTATTCTTTTCTTTAAAAGACTCATTATTTTTCTGAAAAAAGTAGAATGATGGGCTTTACCAAAAAGAGCTGTAATTTTGGTTCGTCAGTCCACAGCACATTCTCCTAAAAGGATTTTGGATTCCTCAGGTAAGTTTTGTACCCTGTGCCTGAAGGTCAGCTTGAATTTGTCTGGAAGTTGATCAAGGTTCTTTATCCACCATTTGAACAATCCTTTGTTGCAATCTTTAATCAATTTTTCTCTTTCGTCCATGTTCAGGGAGATTAGCTACAGTGCCATGAGCTGTAAACTTCTTGACAAAGCTGCGCACAGTGGACACAGGAACATTAAGATCTCTGGAGATGGACTTGTAACCTTGAGAATGTCCATTATTTTCCACAATTTTTGTTCTCAAATCCTCAAACATTTCTTTGCTGCTCTTTCTCTTCTCCATGTTCAATATGGCACACAGACACAAACCCAGAAGGTTGAGTACATTTTTCACCATTTTAACTGGTTGCCGGTGTGATTCCGATATTGTCAGCACCTGTTAATTGATACTGGTGAGTTTAATTACAAATTACCGGAGTATCACAAACTTGGAAGGCAATTATTTCTTACAATTTTGAGAAGGTGACAATAATTTTGTCCAGTCCATTTTTGGAGTTTTGCATGGAATGTGTCAGATTAGGCTTTTTTTCTCCACTTTTTTTGTGTCATACCAATACAAACGTGTTTAGTGCACATCTTTGGTTATTTGTTTAAACTCTTTTGAATAATTAACCCCTTAACGACCGAGAAGGTACCAGGAACATCCTGCAAAAATTGTCAGTTAGTGACAATGGACGTACCTGGTACGTCCTCGGTCTAATTGAGCGCTGGAAGCAATTGCGATCGCTTCCAGCAGCTCTCAGGGTATTGCAGTGATGCCTCGATATTGAGGCATCCTGCAATACCCTGATCGTTGGTGGGTGGGAGCTGTAGCAGGGAGGCAGGTGGGCGGCCCATCGTTGGAGGGACTTCCGGATCCTGTCCCGCAGAGCACGCTCCATTGAGTCCAGAGAGAGGGAAGTAGAGGGTGGGAAAGAGAGGGAAATACATTTTTCTAAAGGGATTTGGGAGGGGGGGGCAGCTACACTACAGAAAATTGGGTTTTGAGAAAACTGGGCAATAGTTTATAAGCAAACTGGGTACTGGCAGACAGCTGCCAGTACCCAAGATGGCGGAAAATAGGTAGAGGAGGGAGGGTTAGAGAGCTGTATGGGGGGATTAGGGAGGTTGCGGGCTGCTGTTTAAAAAAATTTAAAAATTAATTTTTTTTTTTAAAAATCCTTTAATTTTAGTACTGGCAGACTTTCAACCAGAACTTAAGATGGCAGTGACAATTGTGAGGTGGGCAGGGAACAGAGCTGTTTGAGGGGGTCAGGGAGGGATCAGGGGGTGGGATGTGTCAGGTGGGAGGCTGATCTCTACACTAAAGCTAAAATTAAACTTACAAGCTACCTAATTAACCCCTTAACTGCAGGGCATAACACAAGTGTGGTGCGCAGCGGCAATTAGCGGCCTTCTAATTACCAAAAAGCAATGCCAAAGCCATATATGTCTGCTATTTCTGATCCCAGAGAAGCATATACAACCATTTGTGCCATTATTGCACTAACTGTTTGTAAATAATTTCAGGGGGAAAAAAATTGTGAAAAAGTTAACAATTTTTTTTATTTGATCGCATTTGGCGGTGAAATGGTGGCCTGAAATATACCAAAATAAGCCTAGATCAATACTTTGGGTTGTCTACTACACTACACTAAAGCTAAAATTAACCCTACAAGCTCCCTAATTAACCCCTTCACTGCAGGGCATAATACACGTGTGGTGCGCAGCAGCGTTTAGCGGCCTTCAAAATTACCAAATAGTAATGCCAAAGCCATAAATGTCTGCTATTTCTGAACAAAGAGGATCCCAGAGAAGCATTTACAACCATTTGTGCCATAATTGCACAAGCTGTTTGTAAATAATTTCAGTGAGAAACCTAAAGTTTGTGAAAAAGTTTGTGAAAAAGTGAACAATTTTTTTTGTTTGATCGCATTTGACATGAAATATACCAAAATGGGCCTAGATCAATACTTTGGGTTGTCTACTAAAAAAAAATATATACACATGTGAAGGGATATTCAGGGATTCCTGACAGATATCAGTGTTCCAATGTAACTAGCGCTAATTTTGAAAAAAAAAAAATGATTTGGAAATAGCAAAGTGCTACTTGTACTTATTGCCCTATAACTTGCAAAAATAGCAAAGAACATATAAACAACAAAATTTAGAAACTATTTAGCATGGGTGTTTTTTGGTGGTTGTAGATGTGTAACAGATTCTGGAGGTCAAAGTTAGAAGAAGTGTGTTTTTTTCTATTTTTTCATAATATTTTATAATTTTTTAATAGTAAATTATGATATGATAAAAATAATGGTATCTTTAGAAAGTAAATTTAATGGTGAGAAAAACAGTATATAATATGTGTGGGTACAGTAAATGAGTAAGAGGAAAATTACAGCTAAACACAAACATCGGAGAAATGTAAAAATAGTCTTGGTCCCAAGCGGTCAGAAAATGGAAAAGTGCTGTGGTCACTAAGGGGTTTAAAGGGACACTCAATTCAAAATGAAACTTTCATGATTCAGATAGAACATGCAATTTTTAACAGCTTTCAAATTTACTTATGTTAGCAAAATGCACAGTCTTTTTAGATTTACACTTTTTGACTCTATAGTTCCTATTGAGCATGTGCAAGAATTCACAGACTATATACATATATATTTGTGATTGGCTGATGGCTGTCACATAATACAGGGGGAGTGGAAATAGACTGAAAATTGTCAGGAAAAAAAAATGTTCTGTGTTCATTTGAAGTTCAGACTAAGTGCTATTGCTTTCTTTTTTTATAATGCATTTATTTATTATGTAAATCTACTGTATTTACTGGTCTATATAGTGCTGAAATTATATTGTTAATTTGTTTTTAAAATAAAGAAATATAACTGTTGTCTGTCAGAGAGACCCTAAAGGAAATCTGTGTGAACGAAGTTAAATAAATCCACAGAAAACCCAGGATACCTCTGTCCCTTATTTGCATTTTATTTCTTCTTCAGAATTGTAGAAAGTTTTCAAGTTCATATAAATTAAGTCAGGGACGTGACAGGGCAATGAGATATTTGCATATGTCTTACGAATCAATGGAAAAGATTCACAGCAAAACCCACTAGTGGTGACCTGCAGCAAGCGGAACCGCACCCTCGTGGTACTGCAGGGGCAGCAGGGGAAGAGTGCTGAACTCAGGGGATGCAGGAAGACAGAGAGGAGGGAAAAAGATGGGGCAAGAAACATCAGGAAATGGGAGGTCTGGACGAAGTGGATGGTTGGATAAAGGAGGAGTGAAGGTAGAGATTAAAACAACCTGCAGACTGTAGAAAGAAAAGGGGAGAGGTGGGAGGGAACCAGATAATGGTGTAAGAAGAGAGAAAAAAAGCACATGCTAAAGGAATAGCAAAGAGTAAGAAACAAGATGTGTGGAGAAGCTTTGTGCTGGAGGAAGCAAATGATCGTGGATTAACCCAGAGAAGAGCTGCTGCACGGTAAGACCACCCAGGGATCTATATTATTTCATTGGAAGGTTGGGGGTAACGAGGATGTAACCAATGTTGCTGTAAAATGATGCTTAGATAAACTACATGCTTCTTATGTGTATACAGTGGTTTCAGGTTTTTATTTTTAAAAGACTGCATATCTAAATATCATATATGTGCAGCATTTAGACAACACATACATTTGATCTTAGGGAATTTGATATAGATGCGGTTCTGCATTTGCAGTGCACTCCTGGTCACTCTCTCAAGGACAGACCCCTCCTCAGTCTTCATCCCTTGCTCTTTGGTTTCCCTGCAGTGATAGAGGACACAGGTGCCTGCAGCACACATGGGGGATTCCTCTTCACTGTAACAGTTTCAGGATGTCCCAAAACAATGGAAAGGACAGTTGTTGTGTGCAATGTTATACTCCAGCATATGTATTAGGATCAGGTACTTTATTGAAATATTCCTGTTGTATAAACTTTTTGAGAAATGCAAGCGTTTGATGTCAGCTGCTTTCTGCTTTTGAAAGAGTCATCAAGATTTTATGCTGATTGAAGTAGATTGGTCCAAATGCTAATCAAAGCTCGCCTGCTTCTTTTAATTTCACATTAACACAAAGAATAGTTTAGTACATGCCCCCCCCCCCCAAGCTATCACTTAGGCACTATACAGATTATTTGTCTTAGATACCACCTAATACATATGGATTGTACAGTATAGGCATGAAATGTATTCCTCTCACTGCAAGGAGACGTGTGGCATAGACCTCTGTAGGTTGGGAATCTCTGCAAGTGCAGGGTGAAACAATGACTTTTAAAGAGATATGCAACCCAAATCTTTTTTTTTCATGATTTAGATAGAACATGCAATTTTAAGCAACTTTCTAATTTACTCCTATTATAATTTTTTCTTTGTTCTCTTGGTATCTTTATTTGAAAAAGCAGGAATGTAAGCTTAGAATCCAGCCAATTTTTGGTTCAGCACCTGGGTAGCGCTTGCTGATTGGTGGCTACATTTAGCAACCAATCAGCAAGCGCTACCCAGGTGCTATCCCTTTAAAAAGATTGTGGCATGGGGTGTGTAAGTCAACTAAAGAGAGGGGCAGTCCCTTGGTGAAAAATTAGAACTTTTCTGTGAGACAAATCTTTATATATTCTATTGGAGCTGATTCACTAAAGCATGAGGGTTCTCTCCATATTCTTGTGAACCAACTTTAAACGATCACAGGAATCGCAGAGTTTTGTCTATCTGGAGAATTCTTAGTGAATTCTTAGTGAATGTAAAGAAATGATCTACATGTGATATTGAACTTTTTCATCCTATTATAGAGTAACCTTGTAGTAATTCATGAGAAATGTAGAGCTGAAGAGGTATTCTCGCCATAGAGATGCAACAAAGAGAGTTTGTTCTTACTGTAGGATAAACACATCATTCTTTCCTTATATTTCATCTTTGCTGCACATGGTCCTAATTCCAATGTTCCCAGCTACAGACTGCGGGAGACTCCCTCAGATGCAACCTGTTATTACCAGCTTTGTGCTCGCATCCCCCCCCCCCCCCCCCCCAATTCTTTTAAAGCCTTTTGAAGTCTCCTTTGTTTTCCAGGATGTACTATAACCCACCTCTGGCTCACATCAAGCCCTCCTAGCTTTCTTCTTAAAGGCATATTTATCATCACCTTAACCTTTTTTTTTGTTAAATGAATGGCCTCAGTTTTATGATATCTTTCAGGGCTGTCAATCCCACTGGTATGGTTGTTTTAATCATATATATGATGAGGTGTGTCCGTTGAATTAGATGACTGTCCTTTCATACTCCTAGAAGCTCTGACAAGAAGTTGTAATTTTAATTTTAAACATTTTAAGAATGTGTGCATTCAGTATTGACTCTCATGTATCTTACTTTTTATTTATAATATTTTTGGGTAAAATCTGAGTTTAGCGTTCTAAATTATTTTCTCGGCCGTATAGCATTATTTTACTTCAAAAATTGGTATGGGGATTCAGATGAGGGCTACCAACAATACTGCAGTGTTTGTGTCTCCAGGAACAAAAAGGGGAGCCATATTTTGGGGTATAAAATCCCTGTTTTCCCCATAGACTTCCCCAGCCAGCTCTGCTCACCTACATGGATACATTGTATCAAACCCTCAGCCTACAGGTTTTTATTTTATTTCTGCAGGTTTTTATACATTTGTAACTGTTTACTGTACACAGGCACTTAAAGCAGCCCTGTCAGTACCTGCTGAGAAAATAATGCTCACACAACACAGCTTTAAAGTGAAAGTAAATCCTAGCGTTGTACAAACGCTAGGATTTACTATTGAAACAAATAAAGGGGAATTTCATTCATGAAGTATAAGATACTTCATGTAGAAAGCTCCTTAATTTGATTCAACCGATCGCCGCTCTTAGCTCTTACAGCAGAGCACGGCTAAAAAAAAATTTGGGCTAAGAGGTGACGTTTTCACCTCTTAGCCAATAGCCGTGCGGTAAATCCGGCTCCCATGGGCGCCAAGCACTCACAGCCTTTAATGGGACAACTTGCCCCACACACACACACACAGCATTAAAGGAACAGCTCACACCATGCAAGCCGCATGCTCACAGTCTTAAAGGGGCAAGCACAAACCTTTAGTGGGTAAACTCACACCACACGTACAGTCTTAAAGGGAGTGATAACAGTATGCATTCACATGCAATGCACACGGCCTTAAAGGGACCCTCAGTCTTAAAGGGACAGGGGCACGTGCACACACATACACACAAAGCACTCACAGCCTTTAAAGGGACAACTTGTACCACACATACACAGCCTTAAAGGAACATCTCACACCATGCACAGTCTTTAAGGGACAGGCACACCAAAATGCACAATGCCTTAAAGGGGCACTCAGTCTTAAAGTGACAGACACAAAAACAGCCTTTAAAGGGTCAGCTCACACAGCACACACACAGTTTTAATAGTACAGGTGCACAAACAGAGCACACACAGCCTTAAAGGCACAAATCACATTACGCTTGCACAGTCTTAAAGGCACGGACAAACTCACACAGTAAACTTTTCTCTTTGTCTAAACAGATATGGAATGTTAGAGATATTTTAGATGGAGTTTGACACTTCAGTTGTAATGAAGATGCGCTATAACTTACTTTTTAATGTAGCACTGAAATTCGAATACCTCACGCTCCAGCCGCCCACTTCAAAAGTAATATATTTGTTGAGCTAACAGTTTGAACTGTGCTCTTCAACAAAAGTGCTTTATGTCTAGAGCGCTGATTATTTCAAACCGTTAGCTCAACAAAAATATTCATTTTGAAGTGGGTGGGCCATAGCACAGGGTATTTGAATTTCAGCGCTAGTTATAGAATATCATCATTACAACTGAAGAGTGTAAACTCCATCTAAAATATCTCTAACAATCTAGATCTGTTTAGACCAAGGGAAAAACTTAATATCACTTTAAGGACTGTGTGTAATGTGTGAGGTACGTGCCTTTAAGACTATGCTAGCGTAATGTGCTACCTTTAAGGCTGTGTGTGCTGTGTTTGTGCACCTGTGGTGTGAGCTGCCCCTTTAAAGGCTGTGTTTGTGTCTGTCACTTTAAAACTGAGTGCCCCTTTAAGGCTTTGTGCATTTGGGTGTGCTTAAAAGCCTGTGTGCCTTTCCCTTAAAGACTGTGCATGGTGTGAGTTTCTTTTAAGGCTGTGTGTGTGTGGTGCAAGTTGTCCCTTTAAGGCTGTGAGTGCTGTGTGTGTGCAGATGCCCCTGTCCCTTTAATACAGTGACCCTTTAAGGCTGTGTGTGCATTGTATGTGGATGCATACTGTTATCGCTTTCTTTAAGACCGTGCGTGTGGTGTGAGTTTACCCACTAAAGGTTGTGTTGCCTTCCCCTTTAAGACTGCGCTGTGTGTGCATGGTGTGAACTGTTCCTTTAACGCTGTGTGCGTGTGATGCAAGTTGTCCCTTTAAAGGCTGTGAGTGCTGTGTGTGCGTGTGCAGGTGCCCCTGTCCCTTTAATACAGTGACCCTTTAAGGCTGTGCGTGCGTTGTATGTGGATGCATACTGTTATCGCTTCCTTTAAGACCGTGCGTGTGGTATGAGTTTACCCACTAAAGGTTGTGTTGCCTTCCCCTTTAAGAACACATGCACATGCGCTGTGTGCATGGTGTGAGCTGTTCCCTTAACTCTGTGTGCGTGTGATGCAAGTTGTCCTTTTAAAGGCTGTGAGTGCTGTGTGTGTGCAGGTGCCCCTGTCCCTTTAAGACAGAGCATCCCTTTAAGGCTGGGTGCGTTGCTTGTGGGTGCATACTACATTATGACTCTAAGTTTGTGTGTGTCTGCCCCTTTAAGACTGTGTGAGAAGGCCGAGCTGCCCTTTAAGGCTACGTTGGGTGTGCATGGTGTGAGCTGTTCCTGTAACGCTGTGTGCATGTGGTGCAGTGGCGTATTTAGGTTTTGTGCTGCCTTAGGCAACCAAAATTCTGCTCCCCCCCCTTTACTTGTGACGTGAACTTTTTTCCCCATGGCATTTCCAAAGTAAATGTTCATGTTCAAGTGCGCTTGTTCTTATATGTGCAGTGTACGTGTGTAGTGCAGTGTACGTGTGTAGTGCAGTGTACGTGTGTAGTGAAACTCAAAAAGTGCTGCCCCTAAAAAAATCTGCTGAGCTAGGCTAGTGCCTTGTTTGCCTAGGCCAAAATAAGCCCCTGGTGTGGTGCAAGTTGTCCCTTTAAAGTCTGTGAGTGCTGTGTGTGTGTACGTGTCCCTGTCCCTTTGAGACAAAGTGTCCCTTTAAGGCTGCATACGGATGCATACTGTTATTGCTCCCTTTAAGACTGTGCGTGTGTGCCTGCCCCTTTAAGACTGTGTGTGTAGGTGTCAAGCTGCCCTTCAAGGTTGTGCTGTGTAAACATTACTGTTATCTGTCCATTTAAGACTGTGCGTGTGGTGCAAGTTCTTCCTTTAAAGGCTGTGAGTGCTCTGTGTGTATGTGTGTGCATGGGCCCCTGTCCCTTTAAGACAGAGGGTCCCTTTAAGGCTGTGGCAAATACATACTGTTATCGCTCCCTTTAAGACTGTACGTGTGGTGTGAGTTTACCTCTAAAGGTTTGTGCCTGCCCCTTTAAGACTGTGAGCATGCGGCGAGCTGCCCTAAGGCTGCGCTGGGTGTGCATGGTGTGAGCTGTTCCTTTAATGCTGTCTATGTGTGTGGTGCAAGTTGTCCCATTAGAGGCTGTGAGTAATGTGTGTGTAGGTTCCCCTGTCCCTTTAAGACAAAGTATCCCTTTAAGGCTGTGTGCTTTGCATGCAGATACTGTTATTGCTCCCTTTAAGAGTATATGTGGTGTGAGTTTACCCACTAATGTTTGTGTGTGCCTGCCCCTTTAAGACTGTGTGAGCAGGTGCCAAGCTGCCCTTTAAGGTTTCCCTGT
Organism: Bombina bombina; assembly: GCF_027579735.1. Lineage (NCBI taxonomy): Eukaryota > Metazoa > Chordata > Amphibia > Anura > Bombinatoridae > Bombina > Bombina bombina. Next base: position 826,111,131 of record NC_069499.1, read on the forward strand.
GTGAACATTACTGTGATCTGTCCCTTTAAGACTGTGTGTGCGCGTGGTGCTAGTTGACCTTTTAAAGGCTGTGGGGTTTTTTGCCTGTCCCTTTAAGACTTTGTGACCAGGCGGTGAGCTGCCCTTTAAAGCTGTGCTGTGTGAGCATTATTTTCTCAGCAGGTACTGACAGGGCTGCTTTAAGTGCCTGTGTACAGTAAACAGTTACAAATGTATAAAAACCTGCAGAAATAAAATAAAAACCTGTAGGCTGAGGGTTTGATACAATGTATCCATGTAGGTGAGCAGAGCTGGCTGGGGAAGGCTATGGGGAAAACGGGGACTTTATACCCCAAAATATGGCTCCCCTTTTTGTTCCTGGAGACACAAACACTGCAGTATTGTTGGTGGCCCTCATCTGAACCCCCATACAGATTTTCAAAGTAAAATAATGCGATACGGCCAAGAAAATAATTTAGAACGCTAAACTCAGATTTGACCTATTTTTGAATGGACTTAAAGGGACATGAAAGCCAACTTTTTTCTTTCATGATTCAGATAGAGAATACAATTTTAAACAAAATTCACATTTACTTCTATTATCTAATTTGCTTCATTCTTTAGATATCCTTTGTTGAAGAAATAGCAATGCACAGGGGTGAGCCAATCACACGAGACATGTATGTGCAGCTACCAATCAGCAGCTACTGAGCCTATTTAGATATGCTTTTCAACAAAGGATATCAAGAGACTGAAGCAAAATAGATAATAGAAGTAAATTGGAAAAGTGTTTAACATTGCACGCTCTTTCTAAATCATGAAATAAAAAATTGGGTTTCATGTCCATTTACATGGGCATGCTACTGTAAAAAACTCTAACATGTTTTGTTAGAGCATTATATTTTTTTAAAAAAATTCCTTTATTTCTAGATAGATAGATAGATAGATAGATACAGGGAGTGCAGAATTATTAGGCAAATGAGTATTTTGACCACATCATCCTCTTTATGCATGTTGTCTTACTCCAAGCTATATAGGCTCGAAAGCCTACTACCAATTAAGCATATTAGGTGATGTGCATCTCTGTAATGAGAAGGGGTGTGGTCTAATGACATCAACACCCTATATCAGGTGTGCATAATTATTAGGCAACTTCCTTTCCTGTGGCAAAATGGGTCAAAAGAAGGACTTTGCAGGCTCAGAAAAGTCAAAAATAGTGAGATATCTTGCAGAGGGATGCAGCACTCTTAAAATTGCAAAGCTTCTGAAGCGTGATCATCGAACAATCAAGCGTTTCATTCAAAATAGTCAACAGGGTCGCAAGAAGCGTGTGGAAAAACCAAGGCGCAAAATAACTGCCCATGAACTGAGAAAAGTCAAGCGTGCAGCTGCCAAGATGCCACTTGCCACCAGTTTGGCCATATTTCAGAGCTGCAACATCACTGGAGTGCCCAAAAGAACAAGGTGTGCAATACTCAGAGACATGGCCAAGGTAAGAAAGGCTGAAAGACGACCACCACTGAACAAGACACACAAGCTGAAACGTCAAGACTGGGCCAAGAAATATCTCAAGACTGATTTTTCTAAGGTTTTATGGACTGATGAAATGAGAGTGAGTCTTGATGGGCCAGATGGATGGGCCCGTGGCTGCATTGGTAAAGGGCAGAGAGCTCCAGTCCGACTCAGACGCCAGCAAGGTGGAGGTGGAGTCCTGGTTTGGGCTGGTATCATCAAAGATGAGCTTGTGGGGCCTTTTCGGGTTGAGGATGGAGTCAAGCTCAACTCCCAGTCCTACTGCCAGTTTCTGGAAGACACCTTCAAGCAGTGGTACAGGAAGAAGTCTGCATCCTTCAAGAAAAACATGATTTTCATGCAGGACAATGCTCCATCACACGCATCCAAGTACTCCACAGCGTGGCTGTCAAGAAAGGGTATAAAAGAAGAAAATCTAATGACATGGCCTCCTTGTTCACCTGATCTGAACCCCATTGAGAACCTGTGGTCCATCATCAAATGTGAGATTTACAAGGAGGGAAAACAGTACACCTCTCTGAACAGTGTCTGGGAGGCTGTGGTTGCTGCTGCACGCAATGTTGATGGTGAACAGATCAAAACACTGACAGAATCCATGGATGGCAGGCTTTTGAGTGTCCTTGCAAAGAAAGGTGGCTATATTGGTCACTGATTTGTTTTTGTTTTGTTTTTGAATGTCAGAAATGTATATTTGTGAATGTTGAGATGTTATATTGGTTTCACTGGTAAAAATAAATAATTGAAATGGGTATATATTTGTTTTTTGTTAAGTTGCCTAATAATTATGCACAGTAATAGTCACCTGCACACACAGATATCCCCCTAAAATAGCTAAAACTAAAAACAAACTAAAAACTACTTCCAAAAATATTCAGCTTTGATATTAATGAGTTTTTTGGGTTCATTGAGAACATGGTTGTTGTTCAATAATAAAATTAATCCTCAAAAATACAACTTGCCTAATAATTCTGCACTCCCTGTAGATAGATAGATAGATAGATAGATAGATAGATAGATAGATAGATAGTCTAGGCTGTGATACTATAAGGATTCAGCAGGTCAGCAAACAAGAAGCAGTCATACATGCATATGCTTCAATCAGTTGTGTGGCCATATCTGGAGCAGAGTGGCAGTGTACAAGTAGTGTAACTCTGACTACGTTTAACTGCTTTGAAGGAATTAAAAGGTCTTTTATTATTCAAGAAGAATAAACAAAATTAAACAATTTTCCAAATTATTTCAATTATAAAATTTGCTTAAAGGGATATAAAACGCCAAATTTTTCTTTCATAAATCAGATAGAGCATGCAATTTTCAACAACTTTCTAATTTACTTCTAGTATCAATTTGTCTTTGTGCTCTTGGTATCTTTTGTTAAAATGCAAGGTTGTAAGCTTAGGAGCCGGCCCATTTTTGGAGCACTATACGGCAGCAGTTTTGCAAGGATGTAATCCATTTCAAAGAGCCATTTTCTGCCATGTAGTGCTCCAGATGCCTACCTAGGTATCTCTTCAACACAGAATGTCCTGCGAATTAAGCAAATTTGATAATAAAAGTAAATTAAAAACTTTTTTTAAACTGGCATGCACTGTCTGAGTCACAAAAGGACATTTTTGGGTTTCATATACCTTTAATTCTCTTGGTATCCTTTGTTAAAGGAGCAGCAATGCACTACTGGGAATTAGCTGAACACATCAGGTAAGCCAATGACAAGAGGCACAAATGTGCAGCGTTCAATCAGAATTTAGCTCCCAGTAGCACATTGCTACTCCTGAAGCTACCTTGGTATGCTTTTCAACAAAGAGTACAAAGAGAACAAAACAAATGAGATGATAGAAGTAAATTGGAAAGCTGTCTAAAATAGCGTGTTCTATTAGAATCATGTAAACAATTGCGTTTCATGTCCCTTTAACAACATAGTAAAACAAAATGTTCAAACATGAAATGCTCTCTCAAAATAATGGGACATTCTAGTGTATCTCTATACAAAGGTTGTGCCCATTAAAACATTTAGGAACAGTCAGATCATGTTCAAATTGTAAACAAAAAACGGATGTAGCGGCAAAAAAAAAAAAGATTCATAATCTTTGGGTGGAGATTTTTGTTGTCACTTCCATTTGTCAGGTTTACATTGTAATGTGATCTGGAGATGGTAGCACTAGCAAAAAAATCCTGAGAATATTTAAAGGGACAGTCTAGTCAAAATTAAACTTTCATGATTCAGATAGGGCATGACATGTTAAACAACTTTCCAATTTCATCAAATTAGCTTTGTTTTTTTGGTATTCTTTGTTGAAAGCTAATTCTAGGTAGGCTCATATGCTAATTTTTAAGCCATTGAAAGCCGCCTCTTATCTCAGTGCATTTTTACACTTTTTCACAGCTAGACAGTGCTTGTTCACGTGTGTCATATAGATAAAATGGTGTCTATTCCCGTGGAGTTATTTATGAGTCAACACGGATTGGGTAAAATGCAACTTTGTCAAAAGCACTGAGATAAGGGAACAGCCTACAGAGGCTTAGCTACAAGGTTAGCACAGAGGTAAAATGTGTATTCGTTTAACTGTGTTGGTTATGCAAAACTGGGGAATCGGTAATAAAGGGATTATCTATCTTTATAAACTTTACAAATTCTGGAGTAGATTTTCCCTTTAACTTATTTTTTTCTTTTTGTTTTGTGAATTTTTTGTTTCAGATTTCAAACATGTGGGTTTTCTTATCAATATAACTGTTGTTTGTCTTTTATTTTTAGTATAAATATGAAAATAATTTGTGAAATAATGAAGGTGGTCACTCAAATTGAACTGAATGTGAAGTATCAGTAATACAGAAGTACAATTTGGACGTCAATAAATTGTTACATGTGGTACAAAAGTGCAAAAAATAAAATAAAAAATGGTCTAGCTAGTGAGCCAAGGGGCTTATGTGAGTAGCCACCAATCAGCAGCTAGCTCCCAGTAATGCATTGCTGCTTCTGAGCCTACCTAGGTAAGCTTTTCAACATCATTTACCAAGAGTACAAAGCAAATTACATAATAGAAGTAATTTGGAAAGTTGTTTAAAATCGCATGTTCTATCTGAACCGTGAACGTTATAATTTTGACTTTTATGTCCTTTTAATTGCTAGAACTAGAACACCTTTGATGCTTACATGATTCTCCATTTCATCTGATATAAAGATTCATGTTCAGATGTTATATCAAATAGTTTACATTACAGATAACAAATGTAACGGGCATGAAAGACAATTGGTCATTTTATTTAACAATACTTTTGAACGGGTGAGTTGTATAATCTCAAGCCGAGGTAAGAGAATGTTAGCATATGTTATATGGAACCCTGAACAGTATTGAGAAGCAGAGAATTACACAAAATAGGGGCCAGTCTGGAGAAGTTCTGGAGACAGAAATGCGAGGCGGTAACAAGTGAGGAGGAGGTCATGAGTAAAATGAAGGGGGCGGGAGCGAGAGTATCTGGAGACAAGGTCTGAGATATAAGATGAGCAGTGCTATTGAGGGCCTTGATTGTCAGAGTCAGAATTGTGTGTTTAATTCTGGAGGCTTGAGGAAGCCAATAAAGTAAGTGTCTCCCCTTAACATAAAGAATATTAATGAACTCCCCTCAATAGGATACACAACTACCAAGGTAAAAATAGCCTTTAAAACCTTTAAAACATGCCCTGAGGGGCCTCGTAATACTGACAAATCATGTTATAGAATCTCACCAGCCCAGAGAGGGTTAGAGAACTGGAAATGATGAAAATTTGAAGTCAATAGATTAAAAATGTTATTTTTTTTTTTTTTTGCCTTCTCAATAATTACACAGGTCTTCAAATGTATTCAAGCTGATGTTGATACGTTATTAGCTATTGTTTCTTTGAAATTTCATTTTTTTTTTCAGTTTATCCTTGAATACAAATTCCTAGTCTTGAAGTTTAACGACTTCAAAACAAATTTACTGGTGTCAGTGCTTGATGTGTTTTGTAATCTGCTTTCCGCCTTATATGATTCTTTATAGGGATAACACAGTTTTTATGATCTTCTTCAAAGGTAGCTTACTATATGGAATCTTTTATTCTGAAAAATTGAAGTGTTGTTATTCTGAGCTGCTCCAAAGTGAAACAAGTGTAGAAATGGCTCTGTGTTCTTCATCTGTTTGGTTTGCCAGGTTACATGGGGTCACCACCCCTTATACAATGCTAACAGAAAGAGGGAAACAGAATGAAAAATGGGCTCTCATCCAACATTGACCTAAAATATAACTTTTATTAGGTATAATTCCCTTACATAAACCTACTCTGCTCAAAGCAGATAAAAATGTTAGGCCTCTGCTAAGACTCTAACTCGTCCTTAATGAAAAATGGTGTTTGTGGTAATGCTGTAGTCGGCGAGACCCCACCTATTTTAGGCCAATAGCTGGAAACCTTGACATCAGTAAGGTACCTCACCATAGCAGTGCAAGTTCCAAGAAAAGAAAAGACAAAATATATAGCTACGTCTGTATACAGGTCTTTTTCAAGCTAAAATATTCCCTAAAAGTAGCTAAATTGATGGCAATAATTTAAATAATTTGAAATTTAAATAATTTAAATAAGCCAGAGAACCGGTTGGAAATGAGGTGCTAGTGTCGGTGCATTTCGAATTGGTCAACATGTCTTTGACTTCTGCACGTACCGGAGAGGAAACTACTGCTTTATCCGTTATTAAAGAATTATCCTATATTTTTCAAAATATAACTAATCTGATTATTTCTTCTAGTGACTACCTGAGAGTGGACTCAAAGGGACAGTGTACTGTTAAATTGATTTCCCTTTAATGTTATTTCAGTTATATAATGACCACTACCTAAAGAGACATAATACATCTCTATGTAAAAAAGGAAGATATTTTACCTCAAAATTTCTTCTAGCTTACTAGAATAAGTGCTTTTGTAACAGTTATGCTTCAGCTACTGTCAGTTGCAAGTTGAACAAAAATAATAATAATAATAGCCAATCAGCATCAGCAGTGCTGAGGTCATGCTATGCTTTGCTATGATTGTTATAGTAAACTTCCTTAAACTGAATATGGAAATAACATAGCTGTGCCTGCACATGCCAGATGCACGCTCCCTTGCAAGTCCTGGGACTAGTATCCTGATTGGCTGCTTAAAGTCCCTTTACCACGGGTGTGAATACTTAGAACATTTTGAGGCAAATGTCTTCCTTTTTTACATAGAGATGTTTACAGCTATGCTGCATCACATTCAAGTGTTTCAACATTTCGGTATCATGTCCCAACTGACAAAATCCACTATTTCAAATAACAGAATAAAAGATATATCTGTAATCAATTTAATACACTCCAGCAGGTAAAATGGACCATTGAGAACACAGAGAGAAAATATGTAATTCTGTCCCATTGTTCAAATACTTGAAATGGAACATTATTATTATTTAAATTTGACAAAATGCAAACAGGCAAATTTGCAAATAAAGATTAAGGCCTAAATTGCAAGTGGAGCGCTAATTTACTTTGGCCGTTTGCGGGCTGGTTATTGCTACTGTAAATGTATATGTTTATATACATATTAACACTTTAAATATATATTTATATTTAATGCCCATCGCTGTGCGAGTTACCCCCTTCGCATTGCACCTCACTTGTAATACCAGCGCACATTAGCTTTAGCGTAAGCAATATTTAGCGCTCATCTTGTAATCTAGACCTAAATGTGTTATATGAATTATACCACAGCAAAAGAGCTACACTTTCTACATATTTTAACATGTGTTTATTAGTTTTTTCAACTTTAAATTCATAAAGTGTATTTTTAGAGTGGAAAATTAAATTTGATCTAAATATAAATCCAATAGTTGTAATATTAATTCATGCCATATGGTTGAACACTATTTAATCATTTAAAAAAATCCATTTAGCCCTTCTCTTCAGCAGTTCTGTTCCAATGTACATAAAAAAAGTACTCTATTATATGCTTAATGTAGTCAGAATTTCTAATCATTAGTCGGACTCTACAAAGGATACCATGCACTCTGAATAAGCTTTTGTCGTCCTTCATTCTGGTTTCAAAGCTTTCATAGATTTATTAAAGGTTGAGCAGACATGATTTGCTGTAGCGAATCATGTCCGCTCGACCTCGCTAAATGCCGACAGCATTGCAATGCCGCCCCTTGCTCAACGGCGGCCAGTCGGTATTTTATACTTCATGACTAAAAGTCCCCTTTATTTGTTCCAATGTTAAATCCTAGCGCTTCACAAATTAGGATATACCATCACTTTAAATGGGTCTAATTGTATTAATGTATGTTCAATTGACAACTTCTTTATGGTAAAATAGATAGGATCGGTATAGGCCAATGGACTTCTATCTTCTTTCAATCTCACCTACTATGTTACTATGTAAAATACATGTGTAGAATATTTAGAACAAAGATGTGTTCAGTGCCCATTTAGCTGTTCCCATTCCTTGGAATACTGGCTTTATGTATGTTGTGTTATAACCGGCACATTCGTATTTTTGGGAGTGGTCTGGCCATTCTGCACTGTCCCTTTAAATCTTAAGCTTTCTTAAGTTTAAAATGCAAGACAAAGCACATACAAACTGAATGTTTAGCAGTAAAACAATGCTTAACAGAACCTAGTGGTTAAGTGGCTACTTGACATAAGAGTGGTTTAAAAATCTACTGGAGCCAGGCAAATTTTTTTAATGGACTATTTTTCCCCCCATTGTTTCCTAAATCAGCTTTTGCTGGACTCTAAAATCACTTTGACCCAAATCATCGGATAATAGTAAAAAAATTAAAGGGAGTGTTGCAGGATTACAGGCCTCTAGTTTACTGGAAATATTAGATGTCATCAGGCTCAGTATCAGCGAATGCCGCTCACTCATCAGTTAGCTGATATTTGTGACAGGCATTATTCTTTATCTCTTCTAAGCAGAGCCTTTCTCGTTTCGGGTCTCTGGTTTGCAGTTATGAGCCAGTGACTCCCAGTTTCAAGTCATTTAATCCATAGCTTTACCTTGTACAAGAAGCTCTGTGTTCTGAAGGGAAGGGGGGTAGGGGGGCAGAGTCTCCCTGATAGGTCTGTGTTCAAAATGAACCTTTGTGAAATAATGATATATAATTTAAAAGGATGAGTATCATACATTAACATATACTTTAAAAAAATGTCTTTTTTTTTATTTATTTTTTATTAATTTGCCTGCACTGAGAATAAAAAAAACACAAAATAAATCTTGTATGGAGTGGCTCTTTCCTTCAATAAATCTGTGTGTAGTTTGCTTATCTGCAAGCTTTACATTAATATTCACTATCAAAATAATATGTGGTAAATGGTTTACTGCTAATGTGCTACAGGTGTTAAATACATATTTATATGCATTCATTTGTTCTCTTTCACATTAAAGAAACCAGGAGAGTGAATTCCACCAGGCATTACAAGGGGTGTATTTTGCTTTGCAAAACCCTGTAAACTGTATTAAAAGAATGACAGTGTTAAGTGATTCAAAAATATATGGTTTATAGATCTTTTGCAAATTGCAATGCAATTATTATTGCTGATATATCATATGCATTATATGAAACAATGACCTTAATATCCTTTTAATCTTTCTTTTTGTACAGATGCCCGGGCGGCTGCAGACTGCTTTGCGTATCCTAGGCACTAGCCTCTTTGCGCTTCTGGTATTAGGGGGGATCTTGGCTGCATATGTGACTGGCTACCAGTTCATCCACACAGATCGCCACAACCTGTCATTTGGTCTCTACGGCGCCATCCTGGGCCTCCACCTGCTCACCCAGAGCCTCTTTGCCTTTCTGGAGCACAAGAGAATGCGTTGCAATGGCCAGACACCTATAGGCACATCAACTGTAGCCCTGTGCATTGCAGCTTACCAAGAGGATCCAGAGTACCTGCGGAAGTGTTTGCGATCTGTACAACGTCTGTCATATCCAAACGTAAGAGTGGTGATGGTGATTGATGGGAATACTGAAGAAGACCGTTACATGATGGACATTTTCAGAGAGGTCATGGGGTCAGAGGGCACCAGCTGTTACATCTGGGATACCAACTACCATGAATTAGAGGAAGGCAGTCAGGATGGCGTGAAAGGAGTGCAAGAGATGGTCAAACTCTTCCCTTATACTTGCATTATGCAAAAGTGGGGAGGAAAGCGGGAAGTAATGTACACAGCATTCCGAGCACTGGGAGATAGTGTGGATTATATACAGGTGAGTTATATTACAGGTGAAGCCATTATTGTGCTGGTTGCACACATTACCCATACTTATTTAGTGTTATGTTGGCATTCCCTTCCCATGACAGTTAAACAATGAATAGATTACACATCCTGCTGTTCTGTTGTAGAGCATGAACAAGAAAGAATAGACTTATGCATAAAGGGTTAATGAAAAGAGTGGGGTATGTACATATATACATACTTATGTAAGGTGCTGTTTGTCAGACCCTGCTACGTGCCAGCCAGTGATTGCTTAGATCAGTACAGGAGCTATAAGCAGCCAGAACAGTTTTTTTTAATTGGTATTTCCCTGAGATGTTCTGATATTGGAATACCTTGCAAATTTTTAGAACAAAAATAGTTTACAATGCTTTTAAAACATTTAGGGCCAGATTACATGTGTCTATAAGGGGCCGGGCTCCTAAACATACGTCTCTGCTTTTCAACAAAAGATACCAAGCGGACAAAGCAAATTGATAATAGAAGTAAATAAGAAAGTTGTTTAAAATATCATGCTCTATCTGAATCATGAAAGAAACAATTTTGGTTTTATATCCCTTTAATATATTGAGTGCACAGTAGTATAATTCACTCTACAATATTCATGCTGGATAGCACAAGTGCATTCCTACCCTCAGATAATAGACTTTAATGAGAATATTCACTAAAAGTTTTTGGTTGTTTGCTATGCACATTTTATGTTTCTATGTTTTTTAATGTCCAATACGCAGGGGTCTACAAATCCATTTAAAATTCAGGAGCCAGTAAGAATATTTTGGAGTCCGTCAGACAATGGTATTTGTAAATAGATATATGAAGAATAACCCAAAATCTTAGGAGCCAGGGGTAAAATTTAAGGGCCCTACTTATGTTTAAGGTGCATTCAAATATTTTATTATCCAATAACTTTTAATACCCAATTATGATTTATTGTTTGCGCAATGCAAAACTCAACATAACACGGCACGCATTATCAGTTGCTCTTGACTTATTTGGGGAGATTTTTTAAGCAACCGATGCTGCTTGCTCCGTCCGAGGTTTCAAGATCGCGACCGCTGCTCCTTAACTTTTGGGCTGCAGTCATCCCGATCAGATATGATCGGATGATTGACACCCCCTGCTAGCGGCCGTGAATGTGTAGGGGGCGGCATTGGACAAGCATTTGTTGTGAAATGCTTGTGCAGTGTCGGCATTTTGTGATGCAGGGCGGTCATGACTCACTACAGCGAATCATGTCCGCCCGGTCTTTAATTAATTTACCCCATTGTGTATGCAAATCTTTTTCTGTGCTGTGTTTAATTGCTGATATATACTGCACATATATAAAAATGACTGTAATGTTCCTTTGCACGAAATGTGATACTTTGTGCTATGTGCCTTGCAATGCTTGTTTTGTATTAGGTTTAGTGTAGTGTGATTTACCTTGTAGGGAAAGTTTAGAATTGTTATGAACTACATTTTCTTGTATTATTACATATTGTTACTTTTTTTAATATTGACTATGTCACATTATGGAAATGAGTAAGCCAGTTAATGTGACAAGCAGAAAACACCAGTAAGCCAATTTATTCACCAGTTTGTGTTTAGAATGAGAACATGCTTGGCATTGTATTCACTGGGGAAAAGTAATTCAACTAAAATGTAAGAAACCTCTCCAATCCCAAAACCTATCCAAATGGTAGATTGGGATCTGCCAGTAGATCTCTTATTGCTGACCAGTAGATCATAAAGCAGCTGTGTGATGTCCCATTTTTCTAGTGAATTTATGGACTCAAGGAAAAATGTGTTTAGCTCTATAGTGATCTAAATTTAAAAAGTTATTCAGCACAAGAATTTTAGTCCCTTAAAGAAACACAAAACTCCAAATTTTTCTTTCATGATTCAGATGGAGAATGCAATTTTGACCAACTTTCTAATTTACTGATGTTTCTGTTTCTTTGTGTTCTTTTGTTAAAAAACAGGGACGTCATTTTAGGAGCCTGCCCATTTCTGGAGCACTATATGGCACCAGTTTGTAAGAATGTTATCCATTTGTAAGAGCACTAGATGGCACCAGTTTGTAAGAATGTTATCCATTTGTAAGAGCACTAGATGGCACCAGTTTGTAAGAATGTTATCCATTTGTAAGAGCACTAGATGGCACCAGTTTGTAAGAATGTTATCCATTTGTTAGAGCACTATATGGCACCAGTTTGTAAGAATGTTATCCATTTGTAAGAGCACTAGATGGCACCAGTTTGTAAGAATGTTATCCATTTGTAAGAGCACTAGATGGCACCAGTTTGTAAGAATGTTATCCATTTGTAAGAGCACTATATGGCACCAGTTTGTAAGAATGTTATCCATTTGTAAGAGCACTAGATGGCACCAGTTTGTAAGAATGTTATCCATTTGTTAGAGCACTATATGGCACCAGTTTGTAAGAATGTTATCCATTTGTAAGAGCACTAGATGGCACCAATTTGTAAGAATGTTATCCATTTGTAAGAGCACTAGATGGCACCAGTTTGTAAGAATGTTATCCATTTGTAAGAGCACTATATGGCACCAGTTTGTAAGAATGTTATGCATTTGTAAGAGCACTAGATGGCACCAGTTTGTAAGAATGTTATCCATTTGTAAGAGCACTATATGGCACCAGTTTGTAAGAATGTTATCCATTTGTAAGAGCACTATATGGCACCAGTTTGTAAGAATGTTATCCATTTGTAAGAGCACTATATGGCACCAGTTTGTAAGAATGTTATCCATTTGTAAGAGCACTAGATGGCACCAGTTTGTAAGAATGTTAGTTTGTAAGAATGTTATCCATTTGTAAGAGCACTAGATGGCACCAGTTTGTAAGAATGTTATCCATTTGTAAGAGCACTTATGGCACCAGTTTGTAAGAATGTTATCCATTTGTAAGAGCACTAGATGGCACCAGTTTGCAAGAATTTTATCAATTTGTAAGAGCACTAGATGGCACCAGTTTGTAAGAATGTTATCCATTTGTAAGAGCACTATATGGCACCAGTTTGTAAGAATGTTATCCATTTGTTAGAGCACTAGATGGCACCAGTTTGTAAGAATGTTATCCATTTGTAAGAGCACTAGATGGCACCAGTTTGTAAGAATGTTATCCATTTGTAAGAGCACTATATGGCACCAGTTTGTAAGAATGTTATCCATTTGTAAGAGCACTAGATGGCACCAGTTTGTAAGAATGTTATCCATTTGTAAGAGCACTAGATGGAACCAGTTTGTAAGAATGTTATCCATGTGTAAGAGCACTAGATTGCACCAGTTTGTAAGAATGTTATCCATTTGTAAGAGCACTAGATGGCACCAGTTTGTAAGAATGTTATCCATTTGTAAGAGCACTATATGGCACCAGTTTGTAAGAATGTTATCCATTTGTAAGAGCATTAGATGGCACCAGTTTGTAAGAATGTTATCCATTTGTAAGAGCATTAGATGGCACCAGTTTGTAAGAATGTTATCCATTTGTAAGAGCACTAGATGGCACCAGTTTGTAAGAATGTTATCCATTTGTTAGAGCACTAGATGGCACCAGTTTGTAAGAATGTTATCCATTTGTAAGAGCACTAGATGGCACCAGTTTGTAAGAATGTTATCCATTTGTAAGAGCACTATATGGCACCAGTTTGTAAGAATGTTATCCATTTGTAAGAGCACTAGATGGCACCAGTTTGTAAGAATGTTATCCATTTGTAAGAGCACTAGATGGCACCAGTTTGTAAGAATGTTATCCATGTGTAAGAGCACTAGATTGCACCAGTTTGTAAGAATGTTATCCATTTGTAAGAGCACTAGATGGCACCAGTTTGTAAGAATGTTATCCATTTGTAAGAGCACTATATGGCACCAGTTTGTAAGAATGTTATCCATTTGTAAGAGCATTAGATGGCACCAGTTTGTAAGAATGGTATCCATTTGTAAGAGAACTAGATGGCACCAGTTTGTAAGAATGTTATCCATTTGTTAGAGCACTAGATGGCACCAGTTTGTAAGAATGTTATCCATTTGTAAGAGCACTAGATGGCACCAGTTTGTAAGAATGTTATCCATTTGTTAGAGCACTATATGGCACCAGTTTGTAAGAATGTTATCCATTTGTAAGAGCACTATATGGCACCAGTTTGTAAGAATGTTATCCATTTGTAAGAGCACTAGATGGCACCAGTTTGTAAGAATGTTATCCATTTGTTAGAGCACTATATGGCACCAGTTTGTAAGAATGTTATCCATTTGTAAGAGCACTAGATGGCACCAGTTTGTAAGAATGTTATCCATTTGTAAGAGCACTATATGGCACCAGTTTGTAAGAATGTTATCCATTTGTTAGAGCACTATATGGCACCAGTTTGTAAGAATGTTATCCATTTGTTAGAGCACTATATGGCACCTGTTGGGCAGAATGTTATCCATTTGTAAGAGCACTAGATGGCACCAGTTTGTAAGAATGTTATCCATTTGTAAGAGCACTAAATGGCACCAGTTTGTAAGAATGTTATCCATTTGTAAGAGCACTAGATGGCACCAGTTTGTAAGAATGTTATCCATTTGTAAGAGCACTATATGGCACCAGTTTGTAAGAATGTTATCCATTTGTAAGAGCACTAGATGGCACCTGTTGGGCAGAATGTTATCCATTTGTAAGAGCACTATATGGCACCAGTTTGTAAGAATGTTATCCATTTGTAAGAGCACTAGATGGCACCAGTTTGTAAGAATGTTATCCATTTGTAAGAGCACTAGATGGCACCAGTTTGTAAGAATGTTATCCATTTGTAAGAGCACTAGATGGCACCAGTTTGTAAGAATGTTATCCATTTGTAAGAGCACTATATGGCACCAGTTTGTAAGAATGTTATCCATTTGTTAGAGCACTATATGGCACCAGTTTGTAAGAATGTTATCCATTTGTAAGAGAACTATATGGCACCAGTTTGTAAGAATGTTATCCATTTGTAAGAGCACTAGATGGCACCAGTTTGTAAGAATGTTATCCATTTGTAAGAGCACTAGATGGCACCAGTTTGTAAGAATGTTATCCATTTGTAAGAGCACTATATGGCACCAGTTTGTAACAATGTTATCCATTTGTAAGAGCACTAGATGGCACCAGTTTGTAAGAATGTTATCCATTTGTAAGAGCACTAGATGGCACCAGTTTGTAAGAATATTATCCATTTGTAAGAGCACTAGATGGCACCAGTTTGTAAGAATGTTATCCATTTGTAAGAGAACTATATGGCACCAGTTTGTAAGAATGTTATCCATTTGTTAGAGCACTATATGGCACCAGTTTGTAAGAATGTTATCCATTTGTAAGAGAACTATATGGCACCAGTTTGTAAGAATGTTATCCATTTGTTAGAGCACTATATGGCACCAGTTTGTAAGAATGTTATCCATTTGTAAGAGCACTAGATGGCACCAGTTTGTAAGAATGTTATCCATTTGTAAGAGCACTAGATGGCACCAGTTTGTAAGAATGTTATCCATTTGTAAGAGCACTAGATGGCACCTGTTGGGCAGAATGTTATCCATTTGTAAGAGCACTCTATGGCACCAGTTTGTAAGAATGTTATCAATTTGTAAGAGCACTAGATGACACCTGTTGGGCAGAATGTTATCCATTTGTAAGAGCACTAGATGGCACCAGTTTGTAAGAATGTTATCCATTTGTAAGAGCACTATATGGCACCAGTTTGTAAGAATGTTATCCATTTGTAAGAGCACTATATGGCACCTGTTGGGCAGAATGTTATCCATTTGTAAGAGCACTAGATGGCACCAGTTTGTAAGAATGTTATCAATTTGTAAGAGCACTATATGGAACCAGCTTGTAAGAATGTTATCCATTTGTAAGAGCACTAGATGGCAGCACTATTTCCTGCCATATACTGCTCCCGGCACTTACCTGGGTATCTCTTCAACAAAGAATACCACGAGAACAAAACAAATTTGATAACAGAAGTAAAGTAAAAAATATTTTTTTTTAAATTGCATGCTCTGTCTGAATCACAAAAGAAAATGTTTGATTTTCATATCCCTTTAAATGCTAATGAATTTTGCATGCAAGCTCAGATTTTCTTATGCTTAGCATATGTGTAAGAAGACAAACTTCAAAAAAAAGTAGACACTGTCTAGAGAGGCCAGAAAGCAAACTTCTGTAACCTGCAAATGCTGAAAATCAGCCAGTTAAAGGGACAGTCTAGTCAAAATTATACTTTCATGATTCAGATAGGTCATGCAATTTTAAACAACTTTTCAATTTACTTTAATCATCAAATTTGCTTTGTTCTTTTGATATTCTTTGTTGAAAGCTAAACCAAGGTCATCTTATATGCTAATTTCTAAGCCCTTGAAGGCTGCCTCTTTCCTCAGTGCATTTTGACTGTTTTTCACCGCTAGTTCACGTGTGCCATATAGATAAAAACTGTGCTCCCTCCCGTGGAGTTATATATGAGTCAGCACTGATTGGCTAAAATACAAGTCTGTCAAAAGAACTGAAATAAAGGGAAGTCTGCAGAGGCTTAGATACAAGGTAAGCACAAAGGTAAAAGGTGTATTAATATAACTGTGTTGGTTATGCAAAACTGGGAAATGGGTAATAAAGGGATTATCTATCTTTTTAAACAATAACAATTATGAAGTAGACTGTCCCTTTAAGGCAATCTGCAGCATTTTGAAAACCTAGGTTACAGATTTAGCTTTTTATGTCCTCTCTAGGGAGTTTGGGACAAAGCACATTTTTTATTCAAAAGCAAGAGGTTTTAATATCCCTTTAATGTGTACTATCAAATTAGTTTTCCCTAATGTGTCTCTGATGCCTTTTTATACCAGCAGCAGAGTAAAACAATGTATGAGAAAGTGCTCCTTTAGGTTTATTTTTTTTGTATATGAAAGAGCTGTTTTTGTTCTTTGAATTCACAACCCATTAAAATAGTCTCCTTATTTTATCACTTTCTATTCACATAAATGTGTCCTTATCTCTGTCTGTATACCAAAGCACATTAATTAGAGAGAATAGTACAAAATTAAAGGGACAGTCTACTCCAGAATTTATATTGTTTAAAAAGATCTTATTTCAGTTTTGTTGACAGACTTGCATTTTAGTCAATCAATGCCCTCTCATCAGTAACTCCACATGAGGGAGCACAATGTTATCTATATGGCACATATGAACTAGCACTGTCTAGCTGTGAACAAATTGTCAAAATGCACTGAGATAAAAGGTGGCATTCAAGGTCTTAGGAATTAGCATATGAGTCTACCTAGGTTTAGCTTTCAACAAAGAATACAAAAAAAAACAAAGCAAATTTGATGATAAAGCAAATTGGAAAGTTGTTTAAAATTGCATGCCCTATCTGAATCATGAAAGTTGATTTTTGACTAGACTGTCCCTTTAACCGTTTATTAATAACCTCTTCTACCTCTGTCTGGGAGTGTAATTTCTTCTGCTGGCTTTGTTTACATAACTTTTCCATAGCCAATATACATTTTCAGTATAGGTGGGGATAACACAAGCAAAAGCAGCTAGTTCAAATGGCAAAATAAAGGTAAATTAACAATTTGTAAACAATTTAATACACGCCAGTGGGTACAATGGATAATTGGGATTAAATTAAAGGGGGGGGGGGTTGCAGTGCACTGTCCCTATAAATGTATTCATTTGTGAACTACAGAAGAAAAGGTGGAACTGGTAATAGAAACCTATAAAATCAGTAGAAAATCAAATAACTTATTTACATCTTAACATCATAAATAGAGGAGGATGTGTGAGCTTTGGCACCGCTGCATATGTGCATATTAGTATCACTGTAAGGCACATGCTTTATGTTGACATTACAGAGCATATATATATATCCCCTTTTATTGAACACTGTTAAAGGGACATAAAACACATTATAGTTACACAACTTTCCTGTTGCCTTGCAGTGGATTAATGGGATATGAACCACTTTGAAATGGTAATTTAATATTTAATTCTATGTAATAGAGAAACTTTGTAATCTAATTTCATTTTTTAATGTAAAACCTGCCACTTACACTATTTGAGAGAGCCAGTCCAAACTTGTTACTAACTAAACATTTAGCTAAGACCAATTAGAGATATATGTATCAAGGTTAGTTGTAAAGTCTGCACTTTACACTTCCAGTTCTCAGAATTGGAAAACCCACAATATTCAGGGTTAAATTGCAGCCAAAGGAAGGAAAATAAATAATTTAAGTATATTGCCATTTTTTTTACTATGCATAATTAAGCATTTGATATTACAATCTCAGCTGTGTTTTATGTCCCTTTAAAAAGGTTACCTTCACTAAAGATACATATCTCATGTTAGGAATATTGAGCGCTTAGTTGTAATTGAATTAGGGAATAGAATATGGGTTAAATTGATTAATAAATTCATTGTCAGATAGATTCCCATAGCTTGCATTATGTGGTAAAGTTTATGAATGCCTATGACCTGGGAATATGCATTGTAGACAAAATAACAATAATGTCATTCTGTACAGGGTACATTCATCAGTATTGTTATCACAACAAGATATGCCTTCAAGGTAGTAGTGTATATTTACAGTTTGGCACAGTACACTAAATTAAAGTGATAGTAAATCATAGAGGTTTTGAAACGCTAGGATTTACCAGTGCAACAAATATAGGGGACTTTCAGGCATGAAGTATAAAATACTTCATACTGATAGTTCCTTTATTTTCCTTCATTGTTTGAGAGCCTCAGGCAGCCCATGGCTATTTTCCAGTGAAGTGATCTTAGCCAATAGCGTGCTAGCTATCCGGCAAAATGCCAGCTGGCCCGCACTGCTATTGGCTAAGAGGTGGATACGTCACCTCACTGAAAAAAAGCATTCTGCCGTGGGCTGCCTGAGGTGCTCAGCGCTGCGAACGCTTCAGACAAATCAAGGAACTTTCAGCATATTTTATACTTCATGACTGAAAGTCCCATTTTTTTGTTTCACTGGTAAACCCTAGCGTTTCACAAACACTAGGATTTACTATCACTTTAATGTGGGAGCCAGAATTGCATTAGAAGTTTAATTGCATTGTAATAAATTAACCTCTTAAGGACATATGACGGAATTTTTCCGTCATAAAACAATTGAGCAAACAGAAAGCTGTGTCCTTAAAGGGTTAATAAAAAAATTATATTGTACCATATCTCCAGGAACCTCTGTCATCCATAACATCTGCTGCCAATTCGGAAGCATTACTAAACATTTGTGAAAAGAGGTTTAATGCGGGTGTTTGCGCACATCGGGTTTTTCGCTCGTATTACAAGTTGAAAGTAAATGTGATTACTTGAGCGCAATTTAAGTTAATGCACTTTGGGATATCGCATCCTCAGAGTTCGGGTTGACTGTTTCGAGCAACAATAAAAGTTGCACAAAACACATAAAAAATATATTACAAAGTACAGTTACACTCATAACACCATCTAATAAAAATGATTTAAAAAAATATTGCACAAAAAAGTTATAAGGTTTCAAAAATATGAGGTCTCCAGTAAAAAAAGGCAGACAAAGGGCTTTAACATAGAGATACATTGGTTATGCAAATCTACTATATTTACTGGCCCCTTAAGTAGATGAAAACATGATTATTTTTTTTAGATATATATATATATATATATATATATATATATATACATATATATCGGTAAAGATATATATTATACCAAAAAATAATCATATATATATAGAAATATGTATTTATAAATAAAAAGAACATATTCTGTTATGTGAAAAACATTGGAATTAGGGATGGGCGAATGTGTTTATATTAAAATTTGAATATTAGAACAAATGTTATTTTAGAAATTCGATTTACATAATCGAATGTTGATAAGAACGAATATTCTTAAATATTCTATAATTGAATGCTATTTACAGTTTTCAAATGTTACTTTTGATTTTGAATGTTCATAATTAGATCGAATGTACACATTTGAAATTTCGAATGTAACATTCAGTGTTATACTGTTCAGAAGTTCAATAGTTTATGTGGTAGGGAATTTAGTAAATAGATACATAATAAATACAAATATTTCAATTTGAATGTTTCTATTTCGAATATTGCATAATTTGAATATTACACTTAAAGTGAAGGTCAATTTTCATCAATGAATGCCCGGTTTTTAAAAATACTTTTAAAAACAGGGGAACTTTCATTGATGAAAATTTACATTGCACTGGATTTGTAGAAATACTTACCTTTTACTCCTGCAAAACCGGATCGCCGATCCCAGCCTCAGTTCCTCTGTACTGACGTCAGAAATGACAAAACCGGCTTCCTCCAATCATGGCTTGCACCCCAGAGCGTCCAGCTCGTGATGCCTGGCTGTGATTGGAGGAAGCCAGTTTTGTCATTGCTGTGGTCTACAGCAGGAAGAAGAAGGAGCGGGATAGTCAATCTGGCTTTTCAGGAGTAAAAGGTAAGTATTTCTTCAAATCCAGTGCAATGTTAATTTTCATCAATGAAAGTGCCCCTGTTTTTAAAAGTATTTTTAAAAACCGGGCACTCGTTGATGAAAATTGACCTTCACTTTAAAGAAAGCATTAGAAATATTATTACAAATATATAAATTTGAATATTGCATAATTCGAATCGAATTATTAGAAAAATTTGAATATAATATTACATATAAACAAAGCATTAGAAATACTATTACATTAAACAAATGCTAGAATGTTGTACAAACATTCGAAAATTCGAAATGAACGAACGTGTTAAAATTTGTTTCATTTTTCGATTGTTGCGAAACATTTGCCCATCCCTAATTGGAATGTGAAATATTCATATTTTTATGTCTGGTTAGCACATTTGTGATTGTGTTTGCGCTCGAGTAGGATTTTCCCCCCACTTTTTTGCTCCTCTGTATTCTATGGGATAGTCATATATATCCAGCACAGGGAATGTTTTAAGGTGTGCCAGCGTCCAGGTTCCTGCCAGAACCCACAAATGCAAATGTAGAAACAAAAATGAAGCAGCACCACCAAACAGCGTTTCTTCAAGGTGTTTTATTCAGCTTGAGGAGTAGCCAGACCCAATAAAGTTAAACAACAACGTTTCGGACACAGTCCTTAGTCATGTATGGCTAAACTATACACATAATCATCTTTAAATACCCTCCTAGCCACACCCACACACCTGTGAAGTTTGTACATTCCAAATTAACCCCTTACATACCACTCAAGGTACACAGGTAATTATCAGCAAAAAACATTTCAGTTATTTTCCGGTGAAACACACCAACCTTATATATATTAAAGTATAGTTAAATATACATACATATATCAAGTAAATTAGCAGAACAGAATCCATAATCATCTGTAACAAAAGAGAAAAGGAAGAAATTAAGAAACATTGTATCAAATAATATTTAAAGGCATACAGATAGGTCAAAATCCCTATTCATCCCATTAGGGTGTAATGTCCCCAACTTATTAATCCAGAACATTTCTCTACTCTTAAGGATTTTGGCTCTATCTCCACCCCTTCTAGGAACTGGCACATGCTCTATCACTTGAAATCTTAACTGATTAAGGTTATGTCCAGCAGACAAAAAATGGCACGCTACAGGGGCATCAAGTTTTTTTGTCCTAATACTGCTTTTATGTTGAACCATACGTTCACGGACACTACGGGTGGTCTCTCCGACGTACCCCAATCCACAGGGACATTTAATCAAATAAACCACATATTCTGTGTTGCATGTAAAATAATCCTTAATAGAAAACATATATCCAGTCCTAGGATGACTAAAGGTGGGGCCTTTAATTATGTTATTGCAGTTAGAGCAACCAAGGCATGGGAAATTCCCCCAATTTTTCTTGCCTATATAGCTCTGCACCCCCCTCTTTTTAAGGGGGCCAATATCTGCTCTGACAAGTGAATCTTTAAAATTTCTACCTCTTTTATAGGCCGGCATAAAAGGTTTAGAAAACTCCAAAACATCTGATTCACAGGTCTGTAACACATGCCAATGCTTTAATAAAATTTTCTGAACCTTTAGACTTAAAGGGGAATATTGGCTAACAAAAACCAATCAGATTTTTCTGTCCCCTTTATCTCTCTTTTCTCATTATTCTTTTTAGTTAACAGGGATTGTCTAGTTGTGGCAAGAGCATACTCAAGTTCTGATTCAATTAATTCCTTAGGGTAACCCCTTGCTAAAAACCGATCCCCCATCTCTCTCAATCTTAATTTGGCCAAATTTTCATCAGACACAATCCTTCTGACCCGAAGGAATTGGCTTCTAGGTAAAGATTTGAGAAGAGATGGAGGGTGGGCACTGGTATAGTGGAGGAGGGTGTTACAGTCTGTTTCTTTTTTATATAAATCCACAGATAAGCCCTGTGGAGTTTTTGATACTCGAGTATCCAGAAAAACCACACTCTCCTCACTCCACACCAGTTTGAATTTAATTCTAGTTGTAGCAGAATTTAAATCATTAATAAATTTCTCAAGGGTTCCAATGTCGCCCAACCACACACCAAAAATATCATCTATATAGCGCCACCATGTGGCACCATATAGTAAAAACAATGGATGATTATAAACAAAATATTCCTCAAAGATATTCATATAGATATTTGCGTATGTGGGGGCGACATTGGAACCCATGGCAGTCCCTTGGAGTTGTAGGTAGTAATCATCACCAAATAAAAAATAATTACAACATAATACAATCCTCAATAATTGGATCAAAAATTCTTGTTGTAATGGTGAAAATTTTAAATCTTGACTCAAGCCTAATGCGAGATGAAAGTATATAATGATGCTACATCCAGACTAAACAGTATGCCTCTGTTCCCATCAATAGACAGGTTCTGCAATTTAGTTATAAAATCACTTGTATCCTGAATATAGGAATTGGATAATACCAGTGGTCTCAAAGCCTTATCTAAAAAAATGGAAACTTTAGATAGGATAGAACCCATTCCAGCTACAATGGGGCGTCCAGGGGGGGAAGTTAAGCATTTATGTACTTTAGGAAGTGTGTATAAAACAGGAGTAACTGCCTCTGATTCCAAAAGAAACTTTGCAATATCTTTATCAATTATCCCATTTTTTACAGCAATATTAACACAATTTTCAACCTCTTTCTGAATGTTAAAAACGGGGTTTGTATGCAGTTTTTTATATACAGCAGTATCTGAGTTTTCTAAACCTTTTATGCCGGCCTATAAAAGAGGTAGAAATTTTAAAGATTCACTTGTCAGAGCAGATATTGGCCCCCTTAAAAAGAGGGGGGTGCAGAGCTATATAGGCAAGAAAAATTGGGGGAATTTCCCATGCCTTGGTTGCTCTAACTGCAATAACATAATTAAAGGCCCCACCTTTAGTCATCCTAGGACTGGATATATGTTTTCTATTAAGGATTATTTTACATGCAACACAGAATATGTGGTTTATTTGATTAAATGTCCCTGTGGATTGGGGTACGTCGGAGAGACCACCCGTAGTGTCCGTGAACGTATGGTTCAACATAAAAGCAGTATTAGGACAAAAAAACTTGATGCCCCTGTAGCGTGCCATTTTTTGTCTGCTGGACATAACCTTAATCAGTTAAGATTTCAAGTGATAGAGCATGTGCCAGTTCCTAGAAGGGGTGGAGATAGAGCCAAAATCCTTAAGAGTAGAGAAATGTTCTGGATTAATAAGTTGGGGACATTACACCCTAATGGGATGAATAGGGATTTTGACCTATCTGTATGCCTTTAAATATTATTTGATACAATGTTTCTTAATTTCTTCCTTTTCTCTTTTGTTACAGATGATTATGGATTCTGTTCTGCTAATTTACTTGATATATGTATGTATATTTAACTATACTTTAATATATATAAGGTTGGTGTGTTTCACCGGAAAATAACTGAAATGTTTTTTGCTGATAATTACCTGTGTACCTTGAGTGGTATGTAAGGGGTTAATTTGGAATGTACAAACTTCACAGGTGTGTGGGTGTGGCTAGGAGGGTATTTAAAGATGATTATGTGTATAGTTTAGCCATACATGACTAAGGACTGTGTCCGAAACGTTGTTGTTTAACTTTATTGGGTCTGGCTACTCCTCAAGCTGAATAAAACACCTTGAAGAAACGCTGTTTGGTGGTGCTGCTTCATTTTTGTTTCTACATCTGTATTCTATGGGGGAATACGTTAACTTGCACAATATTCTAAGTTCGGCTTTTTGCACAAATTGGGTTAGGGCTTGTGCGAGAACAGTTTACTTTCAACTTGTAATAAAAGTGCTACCCGATGTACGCAAAAAGCTTATTTCTTGAAGAGGTAGCACCGGAGTGTTAAATACCACTCCACTTGTAATCTGGACCTTAATTGACACACCACCCGGCTGATTTTACTGACCACCCAGCTAAAATGTAAGCCAATATTAACCTCTTAAAGGGACATTAAACACTTTGAGATGGTAATATAACATGATAAATCGTATATATAAAGAAAACTCTGCAGTATACTTTCATTATTTTTTTTTTGTCCCCTTTTCCTGTAAATCCATTATGAAATTGTGAGCTTTTCAGTTCCTGTTAGAAATGGAAGTGCAGTGTTATATTCCACACAGCCATTGGCTGCACACTCTAGAGACCTATTTATAACTGTCCCTAATTGGCCACAGCAGAGAAGGTAATCTAAGTTACAACATGGCCGCTCCCATTGTTTTATAGACACTAAAACTTTACACTTATTTTGCCAATGTTTAAACAACTAATGAAACTTTGAAAAATACATCTGCATGTTATTCCCAGACTAATCTTTTCTTTGAATGCATCATTCTATCTAGCATTTATTTAGTGTTTAATGTCCCTTTAAGGACCAGGAATTTTAGAGAAAAACTTGCCCAAAGTACCAGTAAATGTTTTAGCATTTTTGCTATCACTCTATTTAAACAGAAATAGAGCCTTTATTTTTGTTTTGTTTACCTAGCAAAACGATATATATTTTTAGTAGACAACGCAAGGTATTGATCTAGGCCCATTTTGGTATATTTCATGCCACTGTTTCACCGCCAAATACGATCATATTAAAAAAATTGTTATCTTTTTCACAAACTTTGGGTTTTGTAATAGTACCACACTTGTGAAATTTCCAGCAATGAAGGGGTTAATTAGTTAGCTGGTAAGGTTAATAGTAATATAATGTAGGGGTTACACTCCCACCTACCTGATTTCTCCCAAACAGCTCTCTCTTTTTTGCTGTCTCCATGGTTAGAGTGTCGATGTTATCAAATAGAAGTTAAACCCTTTGCGGTCCTATGTCGGAATATATCCGACAAAGGGTTTTAGCGCATGCGCTCAAATGTCGGATATATTCCGACTGCCTCTTTTTAATTTCACAGCTAAATAACGACATCTAGCGGTGACTTGCTATTTAACTGTGTAATTCAAAAATAATGGTGCGAGAATTAAATAAGACTTGCGGGCCGCACAAGTTAATCATTTAAAGGACCAGAAAGGGTTAATAGCCAAGTACACATATCTGTTGTAAAAATTTATATATTGTACTAACTAATTTGTAGACTATTTCTTTATGCATGGTGGGAATATCTAAGATATTTTGGCGTGTTTTGTACCACATATTATTTCGAATAACACTGGACTAAATTAATAATAATAATAATAATAATAATAAAAAAGAAAGTGTATGTTTTCTCTCTATGCCGGCGAGTTTTTGATAATTGGGCCCATAGTTAATCTAGGAGAGTGGTTATTGGTATGGAGGGGTCATAAGTGCTTGATAACAAAGTAAAACATTGTTTTGACTAAAAAAAGTGTGATTGACATATCTAATTTGCTTCATCCTCTATATCCTTTGTTGAAAAACATACCTAGGTAGGCTCAGGTGCAGCAATGGACTACTGAAAGATAGCTGCTGATTGGTGGCTGCACATATATGCCTCTTGCCATTGGCTCACCTGATGTGTTCAATTAGCTCCCAGTAGCGCATTGTTTCTCCTTCAACAAAGGATTCCAAGAGAATGAAGCGTATTGATAATAGAAGCAAATTGTAAAGTTGATTAAAATTGCATGTTCCATTGGAATCCTGAACAAAATGTTTGGGTTTATGTCCGTTTAATGTACAATGACAAATATGGAACCTCAATATTCTCTCCAGTAAAGTTTTGACTGTATTATTTTAGGAGCAAATCTGAACATACTATCTCTATATTGCATCGTATATACAAGTTAAAAAAACCTCTACATTCATTTCTAATTTGCAGAAAACATAATTTTAGGAAACTGTGCATCTGGTGACTGACATGTGGCCAGAACCTGTGCTTGGTGTGTTGGCACATCCGTTACATTTGCTAAAAAATAATATAAATAGTTGCCGTTTTGTATCTACATCTGTATAGTATTTTTTTTTTTTTTGTTATATAGCCTACAAAATGCATTTATAAAAATAACGCTATCATTACAAGCTAATACCATCCTATAATATAAAAGGCCAAGTGTGTTTGTCTGAAGCTGTCATGCGCAGTAGAGACAGCGCGAGGACAAACACACCTGTCCTTACACAAACTGACCTGATCTGCTGTCCGGTGGGAGTGGGCGGGGTCGGGCAGAGTGGAAAGGCCGGCCGGGATGTAACGCAGGCGTGGTGGGACGTGACGCGGGCGTGGTGATGCATGACGCAGGCATGGTGATGCATGACGCAGGCATGGTGGGGGAGTAGCCAGGTGTGGTCTGTAGAGAGAACGTGCAAAAGAGGGGGGAGACAGAGCAAAAGAGAA
Source organism: Bombina bombina (assembly GCF_027579735.1). Taxonomy (NCBI): domain Eukaryota; kingdom Metazoa; phylum Chordata; class Amphibia; order Anura; family Bombinatoridae; genus Bombina; species Bombina bombina. Next base: position 826,137,667 of record NC_069499.1, read on the forward strand.
GGGGGAGAAAGAGCACAAAAGAGAGGGGGGCAGAAAGAGCACAAAAGAGAGGGGGGAGAAAGAGCACAAAAGAGAGGGGCGAGAAAGAGCACAAAAGAGAGGGGCGAGAGAGAGCACAAAAGAGAGAGGGGAGAGAGCACAAAAGAGGGGGGGGAGAGAGCACAAAAGAGGGGGGGAGAGAGAGCACAAAAGAGAGGGGGGAGAGAGAGAGAGCACAAAAGAGAGGGGGAGAGAGAGCACAAAAAAGAGAGGGGGAGAGAGAGCACAAAAGAGAGGGGGAAAGAGAGCACAAAAGAGAGGGGGGAAGAGTGAGCACAAAAGAGAGGGGGAAGAGTGAGCACAAAAGAGAGGGGGGAGAGAGAGCACAAAAGAGAGGGAGAGAGAGCACAAAAGAGAGGGAGAGAGAGCACAAAAGAGAGGGAGGGAGAGCACAAAAGAGAGGGAGGGAGAGCACAAAAGAGAGGGGGGAGAGCACAAAAGAGAGGGAGGGAGACAGAACAAAAGAGAGGGGGGAGAAAGAGCACAAAAGAGAGGGGGGAGAGAGAGAGCACAAAAGGGAGGGGGAGAGAGCACAAAAGAGAGGGGGACAGAGAGAGAGCACAAAAGAGAGGGGGGAGAGAGAGAGCACGAAAGAGAGGGGGGAGAGAGAGCACAAAAAATAGGGGGAGACAGAGCAAAAGAGAGGGGGAGAAAGAGCACAAAAGATAGGGGCAGAAAGAGCACAAAAGAGAGGGGGCAGAAAGAGCACAAAAGAGAGGGGGGAGAAAGAGCACAAAACAGAGGGGGAGAGAGAGAGCACAAAAGAGAGGGGGAGAGAGAGAGCACAAAAGAGAGGGGGGAGAGAGGGAGCACAAAAGAGAGGGGGACGGAGAGAGAGCACAAAAGAGAGAGCGACGGAGAGAGAGAGCACAAAAAAAGGGGGACAGAGAGAGAGAGCATAAAAGAGAGGGGGGAGACAGAGCAAATGAGAGGGGGGAGAAAGTGCACAAAACAGAGGGGGCAGAAAGAGAACAAAAGAGAGGGGGGGTGAGAGAGCACAAAAGAGAGGGGGAGAGAGAGAACAAAAGAGAGGGGGAGAGAGAGCACAAAAGAGAGGGGGGAGAGAGAGCACAAAAGAGAGGGGGGAGAGAGAGCACAAAAGAGAGGGGGGAGAGAGAGCACAAAAGAGAGGGGGGGAGAGAGAGCAAAAAAGAGAGGGGGGAGAGAGAGCACAAAAGAGAGGGGGGAGAGAGAGCACAAAAGAGAGGGGGGAGAGAGAGCACAAAAGAGAGGGGGGAGGGAGAGCACAAAAGAGAGGGAGGGAGAGAGCACAAAAGATAGGGGGTAGAGAGAGCACAAAAGGGAGGGGGACGGAGAGAGAGAGCACAAAAGAGAGAGTGACGGAGAGAGAGAGAGAACAAAAAAAGGGGGTCAGAGAGAGAGAGAGCACAAAAGAGAGGGGGCGAGAGAGAGAGAGAGCAAGGGGTGGGACCGCTGTATTGAAAAAAATGGCCTGTGTACACAGGCTTTAGGACTATATTTTGTGTTTATTTTTTAATTATTTATGTTTGAGAGAGATCTGCACTGAAAACAGCCAAATATAACGTGGTCGGAAAATTGTACAGAACATAACCATACGATCACTATTTTAACATCAACCTCTGTTTGGGAAAAAAAAATGACGGATATGAAAGTTCTCCATCTAGATGTAGGCTTGGCCGTACGCGTTATGTAGATAGGAAAATGTAACAAGGTAGGGAAATATTACAGAACACAGGCAATTTATATTTAGTGTTCATTTATTTTTTACTACATTATGTGAGCTAGGGTCATAAACAGAATAGCATAGATACTATGCCTATGTTACTCCTAGTCTTACAATTTATCTTATATTTTATGGTTAATTATTTTATTCCTACTCATTTTCTGTATAATATACACAATGGTGCAAAGGGGAAAAAAATAACAAATGTTATCTTTTTAATTATTTATTTAAAACCAAAGGTACAAACTCCTAAATATATGTGTTTAGTAAATGTATATCCACCTCCCTTACCCCAGGGGTGTAAAAAGACCTAATTGGGTACTAGGACAAAAGCTGCAACAGCCCCCCCCCCCCCCCCCCATTTCAACAATGTCCTTTCCAAAGCACTACAAACTCCTAATAGAATAATTCTTCAGGATACCCATAACATACACCCATTTTCCATAGAAATAGAGATGTTTTTCTGTGACTGTGAGTCATAATTCTCTGTTGGTAAGTCCCACCCCTGAGGATATGCACCCTTTGTGTACAAATATGGTGGCAGCTTTTTCCATGCAGCAAGACAGTGTTGGTCATCTTGGAAACCCTGCTACCATATTTGTAAAGACAATTCTATACACTTTTTGTACAGTGAGCCCTGTTTTTCAGGGAACCACTCCTGTTTTGTAAGATAGGCCCTCTAGAGGTGTTGGCCCAGTCCTAGTTGAGATATCTTAGACCCCTGTAGTTATGCTCCTGCCATACCCTATGGTTGCCAGAGCAGTCAGAACAGTGGCTACCAGTAACACAAAGGCTTGTAACTCAAACCTTGGATGCCAGTAACAAGAACCAGTAATTAATCTGGTGGAAGCTACACAGACTCACAGACGTGCAGTTTACTTAGTGGACATGTAATGAAGAGCATTGAAGTCAAAATTAAATTGGAATGATTCAGATAAAGCTTACAATTAAAAATAAATTGTAATTAATTTTTTACTTTAAAATGCACTTCTTTCTCTCTGTACCTTTTTGAAACTTAGCTTTTGTCTTGAGCGCTGTATGGATTGCATTTTTCTAGAAGTTGCAAATGTGTGATCTGTGTGATACAGCTGACCATATAAATCTGCTTTTCCTGTTATAGGTCTGTGATTCAGACACCGTATTGGACCCAGTGTGTACTGCAGAGATGCTACGCATTCTGGAGGAAGACCCTTTAGTGGGGGGAGTTGGAGGAGATGTACAGGTAAAGCTTATAATACAGTAATTTTACCACTATTGCATTAAAGGGACAGTGTACACCAAAAGAAGAGTATGCACAGATACTGATCTAAAAACCCTGTATAAAACCTTTTAAAAACATAGTTATAAGCTCCCAGTTTAGCACTGTTGATGAGGTAGTCTGGGACACCCACTGAAAGGGGCTGAGAAAGCAGGAACAGCAGACCCTCCCCTGCATATGAAAAGAAGACAGATTACTCAAACAGAAGCAGCAGGAATCTGTAGACTTCAGTCTACATCTGATACTTTGGGGGCTTGGTTATGAGTCTGTAAATCAGCACAATGTTTTTTAAAAATAAGCAAAACTATACATTGTTACAAAAACACTCCCAGGTGGGCTATATAAATGAATCATCTACAAAACATTTATTAACTAAGTTGATTACACTGAGGCTTCAGAGCAGTAAAGTCAATTTTTTTTCTTTAATTATTCAAATAGAGCTTATCAAATTTAAATAAGTTTACAAAGAAAAACATAATTTATGTAAGAACTTACCTGATAAATTCATTTCTTTCATATTAACAAGAGTCCATGAGCTAGTGACGTATGGGATATACATTCCTACCAGGAGGGGCAAAGTTTCCCAAACCTTAAAATGCCTATAAATACACCCCTCACCACACCCACAAATCAGTTTAACGAATAGCCAAGAAGTGGGGTGATAAGAAAAAAGTGCGAAGCATATAAAATAAGGAATTGGAATAATTGTGCTTTATACAAAAAAATCATAACCACCACAAAAAAGGGTGGGCCTCATGGACTCTTGTTAATATGAAAGAAATGAATTTATCAGGTAAGTTCTTACATAAATTATGTTTTCTTTCATGTAATTAACAAGAGTCCATGAGCTAGTGACGTATGGGATAATGACTACCCAAGATGTGGATCTTTCCACACAAGAGTCACTAGAGAGGGAGGGATAAAATAAAGACAGCCAATTCCTGCTGAAAATAATCCACACCCAAAATAAAGTTTAACAAAAAACATAAGCAGAAGATTCAAACTGAAACCGCTGCCTGAAGAACTTTTCTACCAAAAACTGCTTCAGAAGAAGAAAACACATCAAAATGGTAGAATTTAGTAAAAGTATGCAAAGAGGACCAAGTTGCTGCTTTGCAGATCTGGTCAACCGAAGCTTCATTCCTAAACGCCCAGGAAGTAGATACTGACCTAGTAGAATGAGCTGTAATTCTTTGAGGCGGAGTTTTACCCGACTCAACATAGGCAAGATGAATTAAAGATTTCAACCAAGATGCCAAAGAAATGGCAGAAGCTTTCTGGCCTTTCCTAGAACCGGAAAAGATAACAAATAGACTAGAAGTCTTACGGAAAGATTTCGTAGCTTCAACATAATATTTCAAAGCTCTAACAACATCCAAAGAATGCAATGATTTCTCCTTAGAATTCTTAGGATTAGGACATAATGAAGGAACCACAATTTCTCTACTAATGTTGTTGGAATTCACAACTTTAGGTAAAAATTCAAAAGAAGTTCGCAACACCGCCTTATCCTGATGAAAAATCAGAAAAGGAGACTCACACGAAAGAGCAGATAATTCAGAAACTCTTCTAGCAGAAGAGATGGCCAAAAGGAACAAAACTTTCCAAGAAAGTAATTTAATGTCCAATGAATGCATAGGTTCAAACGGAGGAGCTTGAAGAGCTCCCAGAACCAAATTCAAACTCCAAGGAGGAGAAATTGACTTAATGACAGGTTTTATACGAACCAAAGCTTGTACAAAACAATGAATATCAGGAAGAATAGCAATCTTTCTGTGAAAAAGAACAGAAAGAGCAGAGATTTGTCCTTTCAAAGAACTTGCGGACAAACCCTTATCCAAACCATCCTGAAGAAATTGTAAAATTCTCGGTATTCTAAAAGAATGCCAAGAAAAATGATGAGAAAGACACCATGAAATATAAGTCTTCCAGACTCTATAATATATCTCTCGAGATACAGATTTACGAGCCTGTAACATAGTATTAATCACGGAGTCAGAGAAACCTCTATGACCAAGAATCAAGCGTTCAATCTCCATACCTTTAAATTTAAGGATTTCAGATCCGGATGGAAAAAAGGACCTTGTGACAGAAGGTCTGGTCTTAACGGAAGAGTCCATGGCTGGCAAGATGCCATCCGGACAAGATCCGCATACCAAAACCTGTGAGGCCATGCCGGAGCTATTAGCAGAACAAACGAGCATTCCCTCAGAATCTTGGAGATTACTCTTGGAAGAAGAACTAGAGGCGGAAAGATATAGGCAGGATGATACTTCCAAGGAAGTGATAATGCATCCACTGCCTCCGCCTGAGGATCCCGGGATCTGGACAGATACCTGGGAAGTTTCTTGTTTAGATGAGAGGCCATCAGATCTATCTCTGGGAGCCCCCACAATTGAACAATCTGAAGAAATACCTCTGGGTGAAGAGACCATTCGCCCGGATGCAACGTTTGGCGACTGAGATAATCCGCTTCCCAATTGTCTACACCTGGGATATGAACCGCAGAGATTAGACAGGAGCTGGATTCCGCCCAAACCAAAATTCGAGATACTTCTTTCATAGCCAGAGGACTGTGAGTCCCTCCTTGATGATTGATGTATGCCACAGTTGTGACATTGTCTGTCTGAAAACAAATGAACGATTCTCTCTTCAGAAGAGGCCAAAACTGAAGAGCTCTGAAAATTGCACGGAGTTCCAAAATATTGATCGGTAATCTCACCTCCTGAGATTCCCAAACTCCTTGTGCCGTCAGAGATCCCCACACAGCTCCCCAACCTGTGAGACTTGCATCTGTTGAAATTACAGTCCAGGTCGGAAGAACAAAAGAAGCCCCCTGAATTAAACGATGGTGATTTGTCCACCACGTTAGAGAGTGTCGAACAATCGGTTTTAAAGATATTAATTGAGATATCTTCGTGTAATCCCTGCACCATTGGTTCAGCATACAGAGCTGAAGAGGTCGCATGTGAAAACGAGCAAAGGGGATCGCGTCCGATGCAGCAGTCATAAGACCTAGAATTTCCATGCATAAGGCTACCGAAGGGAATGATTGTGACTGAAGGTTTCGACAAGCTGTAATCAATTTTAGACGTCTCTTGTCTGTTAAAGACAGAGTCATGGACACTGAATCTATCTGGAAACCCAGAAAGGTTACCCTTGTTTGAGGAATCAAAGAACTTTTTGGTAAATTGATCCTCCAACCATGATCTTGAAGAAACAACACAAGTCGATTCGTATGAGACTCTGCTAAATGTAAAGACGGAGCAAGTACCAAGATATCGTCCAAATAAGGAAATACCACAATACCCTGTTCTCTGATTACAGACAGAAGGGCACCGAGAATCTTTGTGAAAATTCTTGGAGCTGTAGCAAGGCCAAACGGTAGAGCCACAAATTGGTAATGCTTGTCTAGAAAAGAGAATCTCAGGAACTGATAATGATCTGGATGAATCGGAATATGCAGATATGCATCCTGTAAATCTATTGTGGACATATAATTCCCTTGCTGAACAAAAGGCAATATAGTCCTTACAGTTACCATCTTGAACGTTGGTATCCTTACATAACGATTCAATAATTTTAGATCCAGAACTGGTCTGAAGGAATTCTCCTTCTTTGGTACAATGAAGAGATTTGAATAAAACCCCATCCCCTGTTCCGGAACTGGAACTGGCATAATTACTCCAGCCAACTCTAGATCTGAAACACAATTCAGAAATGCTTGAGCTTTCACTGGATTTACTGGGACATGGGAAAGAAAAAATCTCTTTGCAGGAGGTCTCATCTTGAAACCAATTCTGTACCCTTCTGAAACAATGTTCTGAATCCAAAGATTGTGAACAGATTTGATCCAAATTTCTTTGAAAAAACGTAACCTGCCCCCTACCAGCTGAACTGGAATGAGGGCCGTACCTTCATGTGAACTTAGAAGCAGGCTTTGCCTTTCTAGCAGGCTTGGATTTATTCCAGACTGGAGATGGTTTCCAAACTGAAACTGCTCCTGAGGACGAAGGATCAGGCTTTTGTTCTTTGTTGAAACGAAAGGAACGAAAACGATTGTTAGCCCTGTTTTTACCTTTAGATTTTTTATCCTGTGGTAAAAAAGTTCCTTTCCCACCAGTAACAGTTGAAATAATAGAATCCAACTGAGAACCAAATAATTTGTTTCCCTGGAAAGAAATGGAAAGTAGAGTTGATTTAGAAGCCATATCAGCATTCCAAGTCTTAAGCCATAAAGCTCTTCTGGCTAAGATAGCCAGAGACATAAATCTAACATCAACTCTAATAATATCAAAAATGGCATCACAGATGAAATTATTAGCATGCTGGAGAAGAATAATAATATCATGAGAATCACGATTTGTTACTTGTTGCGCTAGAGTTTCCAACCAAAAAGTTGAAGCTGCAGCAACATCAGCCAATGATATAGCAGGTCTAAGAAGATTACCTGAACATAGATAAGCTTTTCTTAGAAAAGATTCAATTTTTCTATCTAAAGGATCCTTAAACGAGGTACCATCTGACGTAGGAATGGTAGTACGTTTAGCAAGGGTAGAAATAGCCCCATCAACTTTAGGGATTTTGTCCCAAAATTCTAACCTGTCAGGCGGAACAGGATATAATTGCTTAAAACGTTTAGAAGGAGTAAATGAATTACCCAATTTATCCCATTCCTTAGCAATTACTGCAGAAATAGCATTAGGAACAGGAAAGACTTCTGGAATAACCGCAGGAGCTTTAAAAACCTTATCCAAACGTATAGAATTAGTATCAAGAGGACTAGAATCCTCTATTTCTAAAGCAATTAGTACTTCTTTAAGTAAAGAGCGAATAAATTCCATCTTAAATAAATATGAAGATTTATCAGCATCAATCTCTGAGACAGAATCCTCTGAACTAGAAGAGTCCAAAGAATCAGAATGATGGTGTTCATTTAAAAATTCATCTGTAGAGAGAGAAGATTTAAAAGACTTTTTACGTTTACTAGAAGGAGAAATAACAGACAAAGCCTTCTTTATGGATTCAGAAACAAAATCTCTTATGTTATCAGGAACATTCTGCACCTTAGATGTTGAGGGAACTGCAACAGGCAATGGTACATCACTAAAGGAAATATTATCTGCTTTAACAAGTTTGTCATGACAATTAATACAAACAACAGCTGGAGAAATAGCTACCAAAAGTTTACAGCAGATACACTTAGCTTTGGTAGATCCAGCAGGCAGTGGTTTTCCTGTAGTATCTTCTGGCTCAGATGCAACGTGAGACATCTTGCAATATGTAAGAGAAAAAACAACATATAAAGCAAAATAAATCAAATTCCTTATAAGACAGTTTCAGGAATGGGAAAAAAATGCCAAACATCAAGCTTCTAGCAACCAGAAGCAAATGAAAATGAGACTGAAATAATGTGGAGACAAAAGCGACGCCCATATTTTTTGGCGCCAAATAAGACGCCCACATTATTTGGCGCCTAAATGCTTTTGGCGCCAAAAATGACGCCACATCCGGAACGCCGACATTTTTGGCGCAAAATAACGTCAAAAAATGACGCAACTTCCGGCGACACGTATGACGCCGGAAACGGAAATGAATTTTTGCGCCAAAAAAATCCGCGCCAAAATGACGCAATAAAATGAAGCATTTTCAGCCCCCGCGAGCCTAACAGCCCACAGGGAAAAAAGTCAAATTTTTGAGGTAAGACAAAATATGATAATTTAAAGCATAATCCCAAATATGAAACTGACTGTCTGGAAATAAGGAAAGTTGAACATTCTGAGTCAAGGCAAATAAATGTTTGAATACATATATTTAGAACTTTATAAATAAAGTGCCCAACCATAGCTTAGAGTGTCACAGAAAATAAGACTTACTTACCCCAGGACACTCATCTACATGTTTGTAGAAAGCCAAACCAGTACTGAAACGAGAATCAGTAGAGGAAATGGTAAATATAAGAGTATATCGTCGATCTGAAAAGGGAGGTAAGAGATGAATCTCTACGACCGATAACAGAGAACCTTATGAAATAGACCCGTAGAAGGAGATCACTGCATTCAATAGGCAATACTCTCCTCACATCCCTCTGACATTCACTGCACGCTGAGAGGAAAACCGGGCTCCAACTTGCTGCGGAGCGCATATCAACGTAGAATCTAGCACAAACTTACTTCACCACCTCCCTTGGAGGCAAAGTTTGTAAAACTGATTTGTGGGTGTGGTGAGGGGTGTATTTATAGGCATTTTAAGGTTTGGGAAACTTTGCCCCTCCTGGTAGGAATGTATATCCCATACGTCACTAGCTCATGGACTCTTGTTAATTACATGAAAGAAATTTGATAATAGATGTAAATTATAATTTCTCTTGTTAAGTGTATCCAGTCCACGGATCATCCATTACTTGTGGGATATTCTCCTCCCCAACAGGACGTTGCAAGAGGATCACCCACAGCAGAGCTGCTATATAGCTCCTCCCCTCACTGTCATATTCAGTCATTCTCTTGCAACTCTCAACAAAGATGGATGTAGTAAGAGGAGTGTGGTGTTATTATAGTTAGTTTCTTAACTTCAATCAAAAGTTTGTTATTTTTAAATGGTACCGGAGTGTACTGTTTTATCAAAGGCAGCATTAGAAGAAGAATCTGCCTGTGATTTCTATGATCTTAGCAGAAGTAATTAATATCCATTGCCGTTCTCACATATTCTGAGGAGTGAGGTAACTTCAGAGGGGGAATGGCGTGCAGGTTTCCCTGCAATAAGGTATGTGCAGTAAACATATTTCTAGGGATGGAATTTGCTAGAAAAATGCTTATTAACAGAGATACATACTCTTATAAAAGTGTAATATAAAACGTTTGCTGGCATGTTAATCGTTTTTATATATGTTTGGTGACAAAACTTATTGGGGCCTAGTTTTTTCTCCACATGGCTGGCTTGATTTTTGACTAGAAACAGTTTCCTGAGGCTTTCCACTGTTGTAATATGAGTGGGAGGGGCCTATTTTAGCGCCTTTTTGCGCAGCTAAAATTACAGACAGAGACACTCAGCTTCCTTCTGCATGATACAGGACATCTCTGAAGGGCTCAAAAGGCTTCAAAAGTCGTGTTTGAGGAGGGTAACAACCACAGTAGATCTGTGGCAGTTGTGACTGTGTTTAAAAACGTTTTTGTCATTTATTATTCTGTTTTTGGTATTAAGGGGTTAATCATCCATTTGCAAGTGGGTGCAATGCTCTGCTAACTAGTTACATACACTGTAAACATTTTGTTAGTGTAACTGCCTTTTTTCACTGTTATTTCAAATTTTGCTAAATTTGTTTCTCTTAAAGGCACAGTAACGTTTTTTATATTGCTTGTTAACTTGGTTTAAAGTGTTTTCCAAGCTTGCTAATCTCATTGCTAGTCTGTATAAACATGTCTGACACAGAGGAAACTACTTGTTCATTATGTTTAAAAGCCATGGTGGAGCCCCATAGGAGAATGTGTACTAAATGTATTGATTTCACCTTAAACAGTAAAAATCAGTCTTTATCTATAAAAGAATTGTCACCAGAGGGGTCTGTCGAGGGGGAAGTTATGCCGACTAACTCTCCCCACATGTCGGACCCTTCGCCTCCCGCTCGAGGGACGCACGCTAATATGGCGCCAAGTACATCAGGGATGCCCATAGCGATTACTTTGCAGGACATGGCTGCAATCATGAATAATACCCTGTCACAGGTATTAGCCAGATTGCCTGAATTAAGAGGCAAGCGCGATAGCTCTGGGGTTAGACGAGATACAGAGCGCGTAGATGCTGTAAGAGCCATGTCTGATACTGCGTCACAATATGCAGAACCTGAGGACGGAGAGCTTCAGTCTGTGGGTGACGTCTCTGAATCAGGGAGACCCGATTCAGATATTTCTAATTTTAAATTTAAGCTTGAGAACCTCCGTGTATTGCTTGGGGAGGTATTAGCTGCTCTGAATGACTGTGACACAATTGCAGTGCCAGAGAAATTGTGTAGACTGGATAAATACTATGCAGTGCCGGTGAGTACTGATGTTTTTCCAATACCTAAAAGGCTTACAGAAATCATTAGTAAGGAGTGGGATAGACCCGGTGTGCCTTTTTCCCCACCTCCTATATTTAGAAAAATTTTTCCAATAGATGCCACTACACAGGACTTATGGCAGACAGTCCCTAAGGTGGAGGGAGCAGTTTCTACTTTAGCAAAGCGTACCACTATCCCGGTTGAGGACAGTTGTGCTTTTTCAGACCCAATGGATAAAAAATTAGAGGGTTACCTTAAGAAAATGTTTATTCAACAAGGTTTTATTTTACAGCCCCTTGCATGCATTGCGCCTGTCACTGCTGCGGCGGCGTTCTGGTTTGAGGCCCTGGAAGAGGCCATCCATACAGCTCCATTGACTGAAATTATTGACAAGCTTAGAACACTTAAGCTAGCTAACTCATTTGTTTCTGATGCCATTGTTCATTTGACTAAACTAACGGCTAAGAATTCCGGATTCGCCATCCAGGCGCGCAGGGCGCTATGGCTTAAATCCTGGTCAGCTGATGTGACTTCAAAGTCTAAATTACTCAACATTCCTTTCAAGGGGCAGACCTTATTCGGGCCTGGTTTGAAAGAAATTATTGCTGACATTACTGGAGGTAAGGGTCATACCCTTCCTCAGGACAGGGCCAAATCAAGGGCCAAACAGTCTAATTTTCGTGCCTTTCGAAATTTCAAGGCAGGTGCAGGATCAGCTCCCTCTACTTCAAAACAAGAGGGAACTTTTGCTCAATCTAAGCAGGCCTGGAAACCTAACCAGTCCTGGAACAAGGGCAAGCAGGCCAGAAAGCCTGCTGCTGCCTCCAAGACAGCATGAAGGAGCGGCCCCCTATCCGACAACGGATCTAGTAGGGGGCAGACTCTCTCTCTTCGTCCAGGCATGGGCAAGAGATGTTCAGGATCCCTGGGCGTTGGAGATCATATCTCAGGGATATCTTCTGGACTTCAAAGCTTCTCCCCCACAAGGGAGATTTCACCTTTCAAGATTATCTGCAAACCAGATAAAGAAAGAGGCATTCCTAAGCTGCATGCAAGACCTCCTTGTAATGGGAGTGATCCATCCAGTTCCGCGGACGGAACAAGGACAGGGATTTTATTCAAAGCTGCTTGTGGTTCCCAAAAAAGAGGGAACCTTCAGACCAATTTTGGATTTAAAGATCCTAAACAAATTCCTCAGAGTTCCATCATTCAAGATGGAAACTATTCGAACCATCTTACCCATGATCCAAGAGGGTCAGTACATGACCACAGTGGACTTAAAGGATGCCTACCTTCACATTCCGATTCACAAGAATCATCACCGGTTCCTGAGGTTTGCCTTTCTAGACAGGCATTACCAGTTCGTAGCTCTCCCATTCGGGTTGGCTACAGCCCCAAGAATTTTTACAAAGGTTCTGGGCTCACTTCTGGCGGTTCTAAGACCGCGAGGCATAGCGGTGGCTCCTTACTTAGACGACATCCTGATACAGGGGTCAAGCTTTCAAATTGCCAAGTCTCATACAGAGATAGTTCTGGCATTTCTGAGGTCGCATGGGTGGAAAGTGAACGAAGAAAAGAGTTCTCTATCTCCTCTCACAAGGGTTTCCTTCCTAGGGACTCTGATAGATTCTATAGAAATGAAAATTTACCTGACGGAGTCCAGGTTATCAAAACTTCTAAATGCTTGCCGTGTTCTTCACTCCATTCCGTGCCCCACGGTGGCTCAGTGCATGGAAGTAATCGGCTTAATGGTAGCGGCGATGGACATAGTGCCATTTGCGCGCCTGCATCTCAGACCGCTGCAATTATGCATGCTCAGTCAGTGGAATGGGGATTACACAGATTTGTCCCCTCTACTGAATCTGGACCAGGAAACCAGAGCTTCTCTTCTCTGGTGGTTATCTCGGGTCCATCTGTCCAAAGGTATGACCTTTCGCAGGCCAGATTGGACCATTGTAACAACAGACGCCAGCCTTCTAGGTTGGGGTGCAGTCTGGAACTCCCTGAAGGCTCAGGGTTCATGGACTCAGGAGGAGAAACTCCTCCCAATAAATATTCTGGAGTTAAGAGCAATATTCAATGCTCTTCTAGCTTGGCCTCAGTTAGCAAAACTGAGGTTCATCAGATTTCAGTCGGACAACATCACGACTGTGGCTTACATCAACCATCAAGGGGGGACCAGGAGTTCCCTAGCGATGTCAGAAGTCTCCAAGATAATTTGCTGGGCAGAGACTCACTCTTGCCACCTGTCAGCGATCCATATCCCAGGGGTAGAGAACTGGGAGGCGGATTTTCTAAGTCGTCAGACTTTTCATCCGGGGGAGTGGGAACTCCATCCGGAGGTGTTTGCTCAATTGGTTCTCCGTTGGGGCAAACCAGAACTGGATCTCATGGTGTCTCACCAGAACGCCAAGCTTCCTTGTTACGGATCCAGGGACCCAGAAGCGGCACTAATAGATGCTCTAGCAGCGCCTTGGTTCTTCAACCTGGCTTATGTGTTTCCACCGTTTCCTCTGCTCCCTCGTCTGATTGCCAAAATCAAACAGGAGAGAGCATCAGTGATATTGATAGCGCCTGCGTGGCCACGCAGGACCTGGTATGCAGCCCTAGTGGACATGTCATCCTTTCCACCATGGACTCTGCCTCTGAGACAAGACCTTCTAATACAAGGTCCTTTCAATCATCCAAATCTACTTTCTCTGAGACTGACTGCATGGAGATTGAACGCTTGATTCTATCAAAGCGTGGCTTCTCCGAGTCAGTAATTGATACCTTAATACAGGCACGAAAGCCTGTCACCAGGAAAATTTACCACAAGATATGGCGTAAATATCTTCATTGGTGTGAATCCAAGAATTACTCATGGAGTAGGGTTAGGATTCCTAGAATATTGTCCTTCCTCCAAGAGGGTTTGGATAAAGGATTATCAGCTAGTTCTTTAAAAGGGCAGATTTCTGCTCTGTCTATTCTTTTACACAAGCGTCTGGCAAAAGTTCCAGACGTTCAGGCATTTTGTCAGGCTTTAGTTAGAATTAAACCTGTGTTTAAACCTGTTGCTCCCCCATGGAGCTTAAACTTGGTTCTTAAAGTTCTTCAAGGGGTTCCGTTTGAACCCCTTCATTCTATTGATATCAAACTTCTATCATGGAAAGTTCTTTTTCTGATGGCTATTTCCTCGGCTCGAAGAGTCTCGGAGTTATCTGCCTTACATTGTGATTCTCCTTATCTGATCTTTCATTCAGATAAAGTAGTTCTGCGTACAAAACCTGGGTTTTTACCCAAGGTGGTTTCTAACAGGAATATCAATCAAGAGATTGTTGTTCCGTCATTATGCCCTAATCCTTCTTCAAAGAAGGAACGTCTTTTGCATAATCTAGACGTAGTCCGTGCATTGAAGTTTTACTTGCAGGCTACTAAAGATTTTCGTCAAACATCTAACCTGTTTGTTGTTTACTCTGGACAGAGGAGAGGTCAAAAGGCCTCGGCAACCTCTCTTTCCTTTTGGCTTCGGAGTATAATCCGTTTAGCGTATGAGACTGCTGGACAGCAGCCCCCTGAAAGAATTACAGCTCATTCTACTAGAGCTGTGGCTTCCACCTGGGCCTTTAAAAATGAGGCCTCTGTTGAACAGATTTGCAAGGCTTCGACTTGGTCTTCGCTTCATACCTTTTCAAAATTTTACAAATTTGATACTTTTGCTTCTTCGGAGGCTGTTTTTGGGAGAAAGGTTCTACAGGCAGTGGTTCCTTCCGTTTAAGTTCCTGCCTTGTCCCTCCCATCATCCGTGTACTTTAGCTTTGGTATTGGTATCCCACAAGTAATGGATGATCCGTGGACTGGATACACTTAACAAGAGAAAACATAATTTATGCTTACCTGATAAATTTATTTCTCTTGTAGTGTATCCAGTCCACGGCCCGCCCTGTCCTTTTAAGGCAGGTCTAAACTTTAATTAAACTTCAGTCACCACTGCACCCTATGGTTTCTCCTTTCTCGATTTGTTTTGGTCGAATGACTGGATATGACAGTGAGGGGAGGAGCTATATAGCAGCTCTGCTGTGGGTGATCCTCTTGCAACGTCCTGTTGGGGAGGAGAATATCCCACAGGTAATGGATGATCCGTGGACTGGATACACTACAAGAGAAATAAATGTATCAGGTAAGCATAAATTATGTTTTTTTTAAAATTGCAAGCTATATCTGATGCATGAAAAACATTTTGGGTTTCATGTCCCTTTAATACTCTCCCTCCCATCCCCTTCGCTCTGCTCACAACCTCCTCCTCTCCTCCTCTCTTGTTACCTCCTCACACTCCCATTTACAGGACTTCTCCAGACTGGCTCCCATCTTGTGGAACTCTCTGCCTCGCTCCATAAGACTCTCCCCTAGTTTTTAAAAGCTTCAAGCGCTCCCTAAAGACCTAGTGTTCATGGATGCATACAACCTACACTAACCTTTCTTTATACCAGTTCCTCTCCTCCATTACTATACACCATGAATCCCCTTGGCATGTAAGCCTAAGAGCCCAACTGTTTGCAGATCACCTTCATAAGAGCTGACTACAACAGTGCGACTCTCGGCAGGGCCCTCTTCCCATTTGATCCCTATAAATGTTACCTTGTATACCGCCTATGTTTATAGCGCTGTGGAATCTGTTGGCACTCTACAAATAACCAATAATAATAGTAATAATAATAATTCCCCAGATTTGTATAACCAACACAGTTATATTAATATACTTTTTACCTCTGTGATTACCTTGTATCTAAGTCTCTGCAGACTGCCCCCTTATCTCAGGACAGTTTACGATTTGCATTTTAGCCAAATAGTGCTGACTCATGCATAACTTCACAGGAGTGAGCACCTTGTTATCTATATGGTAAACGTTATATACTTTCATTATTTTTTATAAGCTTTAGCTCTAATCTTGCTACATTTATTTCCCTGAGTGGATTTATCAGTTAACAACAGCAAAACAAAATATTTTTTTCTGACATAATTAATGTGGCCAGTTTTGTCAGCTGCAGACTCAAGCCTGGATTAGCTCCTTCAAAGAAGGCAAGTGGTGGGGGGAGTTTGGCTGTTGAAAAACAATTGCAGCAAACACAAAGCTAGTGTATTATACAAATATGTACACTTGGCAGATGTATTCTATAGCAAGACTACAGAAATGTCTTGTAATTACAAGGTGTTTACTGTCTCTTTAATTTGTTCAAACGTTCTTGTTGTATAATGTATACTCCCTTAAGTTGACCAGAAATTAAAAAAAAAACAAGATAAATATTTACTAAACCTGTTTCTTCATTCTTAAGGTGTTGGTATTCAGGTACCAGTTGAAGTATACTGCCTCACACATTATTGCAGGGGTGATCAACGTTGGCACACAAGGTTTTGGAACTACATTTCCCATGATACTCAGCCAGCTTAAAGGGACACTGAACCCACATTTTTTCGTTTGTGATTCAGATAGAGCATGCAATTTTAAGCAACTTTCTAATTTACTCCTATTATCAAATTTTCTTCATTCTCTTGGTATCTTTATTTGAAATGCAAGAATGTAAGTTTAGATGCCGGGCCATTTTTGGTAAACAACCTGGGTTATTCTTGCTGATTGGTGGATAAATTCATCTACCAATAAAAAAGTGCTGTCCACAGATCTGAACCAAAAAAAAAAGCTTAGATGCCTTCTTTTTCAAATAAAGATAGCAAGAGAATGAAGAAAAAATTGATTATAGGAGTAAATTAGAAAGTTGCTTAAAATTGCATGCTCTATCTGAATCACAAAAGAAAAAAAATGGGTTCAGTGTCCCTTTAAAGTGTCCGAGCATCATGGGAAATGTAATTTCAAAAATGTTTACAAACCCTACTAGAAGTCTTCAGTGAATATCTTCCTTTAACATATACCCCTCTACTTCCAGTGAACTTAATTTCTCATTTTTCCAAGAGGAACTGTGTAGAGATTGAAATGAAAATAAGTAACTCAACCTCTAAAACTTGACCTGGCAGCCAAAGAAAACCCAGTAGAAATGAAATAGTGTCCAGGTTGCGTTTCATGTATCACTGCTTAGAATGTGAAGAAACTGATTTATTAGTTATTACAAATCTCGTTTTCTCTTATACTGATTCTGACATAATATTCATATGATGCTACATTAAATTAATAAACAAATAAAGAAAAACTGGGATCTTAAAGGGAGATGAAACCCACATTTTTTTCTTTCATAGTTTAGAAAGAGAATGCAATTGTAAATAACTTTCAAATTTACTTATCTACATAGGCTCAGTAATTGCTGATTGGTGGCTGCACATAGATGCCTCGTTTGATTGGCTTACCCATGTGCATTGCTATTTATTCAACAAAGGATATCTGAAAAATGAAGCAAATTAAATAATAGTAGTAAATTGGAAAGCTGTTTAAAATTGTATTCTTTATCTGAATGATGAAAATAAATTTTGGGTTTCATGTCCCTTTAAGGTCATATGGCTGCCTTGCTAAGTTCGTCAATTGAGGCTTCATAATACTGTGATCAGGAGGACACAGTAGCTCTAGCACAGTGATGGCTAACCTTGGCACCACAGATGTTTTGAAACTACATTTCCCATGATACTTAGGCACTCTGCAGTCTAGTTGGGCATAATGGGAATTGTAGTTCAGAAACATCAGGGGTGCTAGAGTTATGGGGGTTTAGAAAACAAGAAGAAAAGGTAAAGGCATTTTATATAACTAATATAA
This sequence comes from Bombina bombina, assembly GCF_027579735.1. Classification (NCBI taxonomy): domain Eukaryota; kingdom Metazoa; phylum Chordata; class Amphibia; order Anura; family Bombinatoridae; genus Bombina; species Bombina bombina. Next base: position 826,155,437 of record NC_069499.1, read on the forward strand.
AAAAAAATCTCACTTGCTGACTACAGACTTGATTTAAATAATATATTCTGCATGTATAAGACTTTTTCAGAGAGACTACAAAGATGAGTAAAACGCAACAAATCCCCATACTATATACTCTCCTTGCTCTCATAATCAATGTTTCTAATTTCTCTTCTCTGCTATTTTTTACTTTATATTCTCAGATTCTGAATAAATATGATTCCTGGATCTCCTTCCTCAGCAGTGTACGGTATTGGATGGCATTTAACGTAGAACGAGCCTGCCAGTCGTATTTTGGCTGTGTGCAGTGTATCAGTGGCCCTCTAGGGATGTATCGGAACAGCCTGCTACAGTATTTTCTGGAAGACTGGTACCATCAGACTTTTCTAGGCCAGAAGTGCAGCTTTGGGGACGATAGACACCTCACCAACCGTGTTCTGAGTATGGGATACAGGACTAAGTACACAGCAAGGTCTCATTGCCTTACAGAGACACCCACTCGGTACTTACGCTGGCTAAACCAGCAGACACGATGGAGCAAGTCATATTTCCGGGAGTGGTTGTACAATGCCTTATGGTTCCACAAACACCACCTCTGGATGACCTATGAGTCAGTTGTAACAGGTTTCTTTCCATTCTTTTTGATGGCCACAGTAGTACAACTGTTTTACCGTGGGCGTGTCTGGAACATTCTCCTTTTTCTGCTAACAGTGCAGCTGGTGGGTATTGTGAAGGCGGCCTATGCATGCTGCCTGCGCGGTAACGCTGAGATGATCTTCATGTCTCTCTACTCACTCCTGTACATGACCAGTCTTTTGCCTGCAAAGATGTTTGCTTTGATAACCATAAATAAGGCAGGCTGGGGCACATCTGGACGTAGAAAACTGGTAGTGAACTTCATAGGCATAGTTCCTGTATCTGTATGGTTCTGTGTCCTTCTGGGAGGGTTGGCATACACAGCATATTGGCAGAGCCAGGACCCCTTCACTGAGACTGAGTTACTTTTTCTGGTGTCTGGTGCCATTCTGTATGCCTGTTACTGGTTAGCCTTGCTCAGTTTGTATCTATCGGTAATAGCCAGGAGATGTGGGAAAAGACAGGAGCTGTACAGCTTGGCACTGGCAGAGGTGTGAGGTTGCTTTGCAGATCAGACTGGGGAATGAGGCTTGGCACAGTACTCCAGCGACTCATTGCCTTGCACGATCATGGATGTACAATGCATCACAGTCATTTCAGTATGACCCAGAAGAGCCCATATATTTGAAATAAAAGAACTTGTAGCCAGGGTCATTTATCACCAGCACTTACTCACAGAGCTATGACTGTACTATGCAAACATATACCTCAGACAGACAAGTCAAAGCCATCCGCCTGAGCAATAAGATCCTTCAGAGGCACAGCCTTAAACCGGCATGACTGTCCCTGCAATCTGGTGTCACAGATGTGTTTCACTGTTATAATCAAGCCAGAGCTCCAGATATGAATGGGTTAAATAGTTTACTTTAAAAAAGACATTATAAATGTGAAACCTTAAATCTCTTCAGGGAAACTAACCAATATTACCCACCTCAGTAATGAAGCCCACAGTGTGCATTGCTCTGTACATGGGTCTGCACTAAGCTTAGTGACATTTTGTGTTGGCCTCTTGGCCTTCCTCATTTATTTATATGAATAACTAATTTCTACAATTATCCCTCATTAATCAAACACCAGCATTTGCCATAGTGCTATAGAATGAATGCACAAGACTTAAGACATTTAAAATATAGATATGCTGAGAGAATACATGTCCCTGAGTCGGAGAGCTTACAGTCTCTGTTCTCTAGAAGTAGCCACCTCAATAAACCACCACAGAAAAGGGAAACTAAAACAAAACGAGCAAAGATATACGTTTGCCACGGTGCTATTTAGATGAACCAATTTTTACCTATTCACCATAATGGCAGATTTCCCCCCTTTTTTGCTGCCAAATCGCTGTTTGGTTTGCGTTACCTGCTAAAGTTGCTGCTCAGGGATAACAAGACTAGAATACTTGCATGGACCATTCACCAGTGCTTGAAATTTGCTGACTATATGCAGTTATAGTATAAGGACAGATCTGATGTCGTTTATATGTCTCAGTGGTCAGATACGAAACCTACCTCCATTGATCCAAATGCACAAAAACAGAAAGACACACAAGCATTAATTATTAAAGGGACACAAGTCAAAATTAAACTTTCATGATTCAGATAGAGCATTCAATTTTAAAAAACTTTCAATTTTACTCCCATTAACAAAATGTACAATCTTTTTATATTTACACATTTTGTCACCAGTTCCAACTGAGCATGTGCAAGAAATCACAGAATATACGTATATGAATTTGTGATTGGCTGATAGCTGTCACATGATGCAGTTGGAGTGGAAATAGACAGAACTTGGAAATTTGTCAGAAAAAAAAAATCTACTCATTTGCAGTCCATACTAAGTGCTATTGCATTGTCTTGTTATCATGCATTTTTCGATTATGCAAATATAATGTATTTACTGGTCCTTTAATGTTTAGAGGCAAAGGTTAACAATCACATTACAAAGAACAGTAGCCTAGTTACCTGTAGAATAATATTGTATTGATTCATAATTCCAGTCCTCAGGGAAGTAGGTCAGGATTTGAGGATATCTGACCGGAGTATACAATGCACAATCAAAATGGCAATGCTGAAGCTTAGATGTTGTCAGTTACTGTACTGTGAAAGGGATATTCTATGCTTTACTTTATTTCATCTTAAAGAAGGCATTTCAGATTGTATTGTAGCTATGTATTCTTTTGCTCAACCCACTAAACATTTTTCATCAAGTTTGAGGAGACTCAGTCTTTTTCCCCAGTAGAGGTTTAGGAACCAATGCTTATTAAAGGGCCAGTAAACCTAAAAAATAATGTTATATAATTCTGCACATAGTGCAGAATTATATAACATTATATTAGCGTTAGCTTTATGCAATCTAATATTGCCTGTGAATTTTTATAAAAAAAGACTGTTTTTCAGACCTGCTCTTCTGAGCGGGTCTATTTTTATCACAGAGCGCATCTGGCCAGCTGTCTAGTCACAGCACGGCCCGACCGCGCCATTACACTCAGTGCAGCTTGCGCCCGCTGTCGGACCAGGCTGTGACTAGACAGCTGGCCAGATGCGCTCTGTGATAAAAATAGACCCGCTCAGAAGAGCATAGAGAGCGGGTCTGAAAAACAGTCTTTTTTTTTATAAAAATTCACAGGCAATATTAGATTGCATAAAGCTAACGCTAATATAATGTTATATAATTCTGCACATATAACATTATTTTTTAGGTTTACTGGCCCTTTAATACAGCCGTATCAGTTGTGCATAAACACGCATTTTAAGTTTGAATTTAAACAGCTCAGAAGTTTAAGTGCTGCTCCTTTAAATGCATGATATAACATCTTTATGTACACTGTCCCTTTAAAGATTTCCTAAGAACAGGTGTTGCTAATATATTTTATCTAGCTGACCACCTGACTACCCCCAGAGTACATTTTGGCCATCATATGAGCCTAAAATCAATAGGTTATGTGCGTTCATATACACAACTGCTGTAACTGGTAAATAACTCTCAGTACCATAGAGCGCATATGCACATCACTAATGATATAGACAGGTCGATTCGACCATTCCCTGTATAAGGGTAATGTTTAAACCAGAGCCCTGAAGAACTACAGCTGCATAACCCAATACCTATAAGCTAATTATCAGGTGAGAATACGCAGGGATTCTCAAAATATTACCCAGGAAGCATGTACAACTGCCTGGTGTACGTCTGCATGAATCTGATACTTCAGGGTAGCTTGTAATATGAACAATTTTTATTTTATACTTTTTTCATATTTTTAAAATGTTTATTTATTGGATTTAATTATTCTGTCAGCATATTAGCTGCAACATTCTTAAAATAAAAAAACAATAATGTATCCAAATGTGTGTTTATTTTTGTGTCTATCGGTATCATTAACAATTCAGGGGGATGTTTGCTACAACCTGAGACTTTCTTAAAAGGGGCTTTAAAGGGACACTAAACCCAATTTTTTTCTTTCATGATTCAGATAGAAAGTTGCTTAAAATTGCATGCTCTAATTTACTCTTATTATCAATTTTTCTTCATTCTCTTGCTATCTTTATTTAAAAAGCAGGAATGTGATGCATAGGAGCCAGCTCATTTTTGGTTGAGAACCTGGGTTATGCTTGCTTATTGGTGGGTAAATGTAAGCTTCCAATAAGCAAGCGCTATCCATGGTGCTGAATCTAAAATGGGTTGGCTGCTAAGATTTACATTCCTGCTTTTAAAATAAAGATAGAAAAAGAGAACGAAGAAAAATTGATAATCTGAGAATATTAGAAAGTTGCTTAAAAGGTCATGCTCTATCTGAATCATGAGAGAGAAAATTTGGGTTCAGTGTCCCTTTAAGCAACTATTGCTTTTGTGTAAAAAAATTGCTTTACCCCACAGGCCAAAAAAGCAAACTCTGTAGCCGGTTTTCAAAATGCTTCAAATTGCATAATCCAGTTGACTTCCAGCATTTGCTGGCTACAGCATTTGATTCTTGGCCTCTCTAAGGAGCAAAGGGGAGGCACAGTTTAACACAAACGTACTTCTTTAATAAAAACAAATATGCAAAATCAAAACATAAAAAGAAACAAATTGTGTAAAAAAACAGCAAACAATTAACTTGTTTTCTTGCAAAATGAGAACTTAGAAATTAACACAATTAAGCTCCTGTCCGCAGGGAGATAAGAAAGCTGACATCTTGGTAACTTAAGTTACATTCTGTCCTCTTCTGCGCATGGGCAAAACACACTGCCTGTTTCTTTTGCAGTCAGCAAATACTAAGCCGGCTGATGTTACTCTAGAAGATGTATGACATCAAAGCTATAGATGTCATCCTGTAGAGACACTAGCCCCCCTTGTTGGGTTGTGACAGAAAATAATGGACACTGCACAAATAAAGTAAAAAAATAAAAAGAAAGAAGGTGAAATCCTTTTAATATTATGAATAATACATATTGCAATGATTTCTATAAAGCATAACCCACTGCTTAGTTGTTGTTTTTTTGGTTATAATAACAAAACAGACATTTATATCCTTTTAGGAAGGAAATTTTTTCTCAACTGTAATCAAGACTATTATTATATTGACTATTCAGAGCCTAGAATTTTAATGTGATAGTAAAGTCCAAATTAAGTTTTAATGATTCAGATAGGGCATGCAATTTTAAATAACTTTCCAATTTCCTTTTATCATCAAATTTGCTTTGTTCTCTTGGTATTCTTAGTTGAAATCTAAACCTAGGTAGCTAATTTCTAAGCCCTTGAAGGCAGTTTCCTATCTGAATGGATTTGCCAGTTTTTCACAGCTAGAGAGCGTTAGGCCATGTGTGCCATATAGATAACCCTGTGTTTAAACAATAACATTTTTGGTGTTTAATGTTCCTTTAACCCTTTCACTACTGGGACTTTCAGAGAAAAATTTGCCCAAGATACTGGAGAATTTTTAGCATTTTTGCTATCACTCCATTTAGTCAGAGAATGCCTTGTACTGGAATCTAAGCATATCTTTAGAGACAGCTGAGTAAAAACATAATTTATGCTTACCTGATAAATTCCTTTCTTCTGTAGTGTGATCAGTCCACGGGTCATCATTACTTCTGGGATATTAACTCCTCCCCAACAGGAAGTGCAAGAGGATTCACCCAGCAGAGCTGCATATAGCTCCTCCCCTCTACGTCACTCCCAGTCATTCGACCAAGGACCAACGAGAAAGGAAAAGCCAAGGGTGAAGTGGTGACTGGAGTATAAATTAAAAAATATTTACCTGCCTTAAAACAGGGCGGGCCGTGGACTGATCACACTACAGAAGAAAGGAATTTATCAGGTAAGCATAAATTATGTTTTCTTCTGTTAAGTGTGATCAGTCCACAGGTCATCATTACTTCTGGGATACCAATACCAAAGCAAAAGTACACGGATGACGGGAGGGATAGGCAGGCTCTTTATACAGAAGGAACCACTGCCTGAAGAACCTTTCTCCCAAAAATAGCCTCCGATGAAGCAAAAGTGTCAAATTTGTAAAATTTGGAAAAAGTATGAAGCGAAGACCAAGTTGCAGCCTTGCAAATCTGTTCAACAGAAGCCTCATTCTTAAAGGCCCAAGTAGAAGCCACAGCTCTAGTGGAATGAGCTGTAATCCTTTCAGGAGGCTGCTGTCCAGCAGTCTCATAAGCTAAACGAATTATGCTACGAAGCCAAAAAGAAAGAGAGGTAGCAGAAGCTTTTTGACCTCTCCTCTGCCCAGAGTAAACGACAAACAGAGAAGACGTTTGTCGAAATTCCTTAGTTGCCTGTAAGTAAAATTTTAGAGCACGGACTACATCCAGGTTGTGCAGTAGACGTTCCTTCTTCGAAGAAGGATTTGGGCATAAAGAAGGAACAACAATCTCTTGATTGATATTCCTGTTAGTAACTACCTTAGGTAAGAACCCAGGTTTAGTACGCAGAACTACCTTATCAGAATGAAAAATCAAATAAGGAGAATCACAATGTAAGGCTGATAACTCAGAGACTCTTCGAGCCGAGGAAATAGCCATTAAAAATAGAACTTTCCAAGATAACAACTTTATATCAATGGAATGAAGGGGTTCAAACGGAACGCCCTGTAAAACATTAAGAACAAGGTTTAAACTCCATGGTGGAGCAACCGTTTTAAACACAGGCTTAATCCTGGCCAAAGCCTGACAAAAAGCCTGGACGTCAGGAACTTCTGACAGACGTTTGTGTAACAGAATGGACAGAGCTGAGATCTGTCCCTTTAATGAACTAGCGGATAAACCCTTTTCTAAACCTTCTTGTAGAAAAGACAATATCCTAGGAATCCTAACCTTACTCCAAGAGTAACCCTTGGATTCACACCAATATAGGTATTTACGCCATATCTTATGGTAAATCTTTCTGGTAACAGGTTTCCTAGCCTGTATTAAGGTATCAATAACTGACTCAGAAAACCCACGTCTTGATAAAATCAAGCGTTCAATTTCCAAGCAGTCAGCTTCAGAGAAGTTAGACTTTGATGTTTGAAGGGACCCTGAATCAGAAGGTCCTGTTTCAGAGGTAGAGACCAAGGTGGACAGGATGACATGTCCACCAGATCTGCATACCAAGTCCTGCGTGGCCACGCAGGTGCTATTAGAATCACTGATGCTCTCTCTTGTTTGATTCTGGCAATCAATCGAGGAAGCATCGGGAAGGGTGGAAACACGTAAGCCATCCTGAAGTCCCAAGGTGCTGTCAGAGCATCTATCAGGACTGCTTCTGGATCCCTGGATCTGGACCCGTAACGAGGAAGCTTGGCGTTCTGTCGAGACGCCATGAGATCTATCTCTGGTTTGCCCCAACGTCGAAGTATTTGGGCAAAGGCCTCCGGATGAAGTTCCCACTCCCCCGGATGCAAAGTCTGACGACTTAAGAAATCCGCCTCCCAGTTCTCCACTCCCGGGATGTGGATTGCTGACAGGTGGCAAGAGTGAGACTCTGCCCAGCGAATTATCTTTGATACTTCCATCATAGCTAGGGAGCTTCGTGTCCCTCCCTGATGGTTGATGTAAGCTACAGTCGTGATGTTGTCCGACTGAAACCTGATGAAACCCCGCGTTGTCAACTGGGGCCAAGCCAGGAGGGCATTGAGAACTGCTCTCAATTCCAGAATGTTTATTGGCAGGAGACTCTCCTCCTGACTCCATTGTCCCTGAGCCTTCAGAGAATTCCAGACGGCACCCCAACCTAGAAGGCTGGCGTCTGTTGTTACAATTGTCCAGTCTGGTCTGCTGAATGGCATCCCCCTGGACAGATGTGGCCGAGAAAGCCACCAAAGAAGAGAATTTCTGGTCTCTTGATCCAGATTCAGAGAAGGGGATAAGTCTGAGTAATCCCCATTCCACTGACTTAGCATGCACAGTTGCAGTGGTCTGAGGTGTAGGCGTGCAAAGGGTACTATGTCCATTGCCGCTACCATTAAGCCGATTACCTCCATGCATTGAGCCACTGACGGGTGTTGAATGGAATGAAGGGTGCGGCAAGCACTTTGAAGTCTTGTTAACCTGTCCTCTGTCAGGTAAATCTTCATTTTTACAGAATCTATAAGAGTCCCCAGGAAGGGAACTCTTGTGAGTGGAACGAGTGAACTTTTCTTTTCGTTCACCTTCCATCCATGTGACCTTAGAAATGCCAGTACTAACTTTGTATGAGACTTGGCAGTTTGAAAGCTTGAAGCTTGAATTAGAATGTCGTCTAGGTATGGAGCTACCGAGATTCCCCGCGGTCTTAGTACCGCCAGAAGAGCACCCAGAACCTTTGTGAATATTCTTGGAGCTGTAGCCAATCCGAATGGAAGAGCCACAAACTGGTAATGCCTGTCTAGGAAGGCAAACCTTAGGTACCGGTAATGATCTTTGTGAATCGGTATGTGAAGGTAAGCATCTTTTAAATCTACAGTGGTCATGTACTGACCCTCTTGGATCATAGGTAAAATTGTCCGAATAGTCTCCATCTTGAACGATGGAACTCTTAGGATCTTTAAGTCCAGGATTGGTCTGAAAGTTCCCTCTTTTTTGGGAACCACAAACAGATTTGAGTAAAACCCCTGTCCCTGTTCCGATCGTGGAACTGGGTGGATTACTCCCATTAACAAGAGCTCTTGTACGCAGCGTAGAAACGCCTCTTTCTTTGTCTGGATTGTTGACAACCTTGACAGATGAAATCTCTCTCTTGGAGGAGAGTATTTGAAGTCCAGAAGGTATCCCTGAGATATTATTTCTAGCGCCCAGGGATCCTGGACATCTCTTGCCCAAGCCTGGGCGAAGAGAGAAAGCCTGCCCCCCACTAGATCCGATCCCGGATCGGGGGCCCTCAATTCATGCCGTTTTAGGGGCAGCAGTAGGTTTCCTGGTCTGCTTGCCCTTGTTCCAGGACTGGTTAGGTTTCCAGCCTTGTCTGTAGCGAGCAACAGCTCCTTCCTGTTTTGGTGCAGAGGAAGTTGATGCTGCTCCTGCTTTGAAATTACGAAAGGAACGAAAATTAGACTGTCTAGTCTTAGATTTGGCTTTGTCCTGAGGCAGGGCATGGCCTTTACCTCCTGTAATGTCAGCGATAATCTCTTTCAACCCGGGCCCGAATAAGGTCTGCCCTTTGAAAGGTATATTAAGCAATTTAGACTTAGAAGTAACATCAGCTGACCAGGATTTTAGCCACAGCGCCCTGCGTGCCTGAATGGCGAATCCTGAATTCTTCGCCGTAAGTTTAGTTAGATGTACTACGGCCTCCGAAATGAATGAATTAGCTAGTTTAAGGACTCTAAGCCTGTCCGTAATGTCGTCCAGAGTAGCTGAACTAATGTTCTCTTCCAGAGACTCAATCCAGAACGCCGCTGCAGCCGTGATCGGCGCAATGCATGCAAGGGGTTGCAATATAAAACCTTGTTGAACAAACATTTTCTTAAGGTAACCCTCTAATTTTTTATCCATTGGATCTGAAAAGGCACAGCTATCCTCCACCGGGATAGTGGTACGCTTAGCTAAAGTAGAAACTGCTCCCTCTACCTTAGGGACCGTTTGCCATAAGTCCCGTGTGGTGGCGTCTATTGGAAACATTTTTCTAAATATCGGAGGGGGTGAGAACGGCACACCGGGTCTATCCCACTCCTTAGAAACAATTTCAGTAATTCTCTTAGGTATAGGAAAAACCTCAGTACTCGTCGGTACCGCAAAATATTTATCCAACCTACACTTTTTCTCTGGTATTGCAACTGTGTTACAATCATTCAGAGCCGCTAACACCTCCCCTAGTAATACACGGAGGTTTTCCAGTTTAAATTTAAAATATGAAATATCTGAATCCAGTTTTGGATCAGAACCGTCACCCACAGAATGAAGTTCTCCGTCCTCATGTTCTGCAACCTGTGACGCAGTGTCTGACATGGCCCTAATATTATCAGCGCACTCTGTTCTCACCCCAGAGTGATCACGCTTACCTCTTAGTTCTGGTAATTTAGCCAAAACTTCAGTCATAACAGAAGCCATATCCTGTAATGTGATTTGTAATGGCCGGCCAGATGTACTCGGCGCTACAATATCACGCACCTCCCGAGCGGGAGATGCAGGTACTGGCACGTGAGGCGAGTTAGTCGGCATAACTCTCCCCTCGTTGTTTGGTGACATTTGTTCAATTTGTACAGATTGACTTTTATTTAAAGTAGCATCAATACAGTTAGTACATAAATTTCTATTGGGCTCCACTTTGGCATTGCAACAAATGACACAGGTATCTTCCTCTGAATCAGACATGTTTAACACACTAGCAAATAAACTTGCAACTTGGAATACAATTCAATTAAAAACGTACTGCGCCTTTAAGAAGCACAGAAAATCTATAACAGTTGAAAATTAATAAATTGAAACAGTTATAGCCTCAATCCTTGTAAACAACACAACTTTAGCAAAGGTTTAATCCCAATAGCAAAGATAACAAATTCTGAAAGCAGGAAACAATTACAGAATAAACGTTTTTTATCACAGTCAACTATAATTCTCACAGCTCTGCTGAGAGAAATTACCTCCCTCAAAATAAGTTTGAAGACCCCTGAGTTCTGTAGAGATGAACCGGATCATGCAGGGAATACAATGAGCTGCTGACTGAAATAACTGATGCATAGAAAAGGCGCCAAAAAACGGCCCTTCCCCCTCACACACAGCAGTGAGAGAGAACAGAAACTGACAGAAAAAGATTAAGCAACTGCCAAGTGGAAAAATGGTGCCCAAACATTTATTCACTCAGTACCTCAGCAAATGAAAACGATTTTACATTCCAGCAAAAACGCTAAACATAATTTCTAGTTATTAAACAGCTTTATGTACTTCTTACAGTGTAATTCTAGTGAAGTACCATTCCCCAGAATACTGAAGTGTAAAGTATACATACATGACATTATATCGGTATGGCAGGATTTTCTCATCAATTCCATTGTCAGAAAATAAAAGCTGCTACATACCTCTATGCAGATTCATCTGCCCGCTGTCCCCTGATCTGAAGTTTACCTCTCCTCAGATGGCCGAGAAACAGCAATATGATCTTAACTACTCCGGCTAAAATCATAGCAAAAACTCTGGTAGATTCTTCTTCAAACTCTGCCAGAGAGGTAATAACACACTCCGGTGCTATTTTAAAATAACAAACTTTTGATTGAAGATATAAAACTAAGTATAATCACCATAGTCCTCTCACACCTCCTATCTAGTCGTTGGGTGCAAGAGAATGACTGGGAGTGACGTAGAGGGGAGGAGCTATATGCAGCTCTGCTGGGTGAATCCTCTTGCACTTCCTGTTGGGGAGGAGTTAGTATCCCAGAAGTAATGATGACCCGTGGACTGATCACACTTAACAGAAGAAATCTTTGCATTATTGACGCAGCATACAAAGCTTAAGAGGCCTCATGAAATCGAGCAAATGGAATTGCATCTGAGGCGGCAATCATGAGACCTACTACTTCCATACACAGAGCTACTGTAGGGAATGAAAGAGACTGAAGGTTCAGGCAAGTAAACACCAATTTCATCCGTCTCTAATCTGTTAAAGAAAGACTCATGGACACTGAGTATCTCTCTGGCAAATTGATCCTTCAACCATGTCTTTGAAGAAACACTAGTTGTTGGTGTGAAATTCTGCTAAAGAAAAAGGCGGAGCTAGTACCAAGATATCCTCCAGGTAAGGAAACACTGCAATACCCTGAGCTCTGATTACAGACAAAAGGTCACCCAGAAACTTGGTAAATATTCTTGGAGCTGTAGCTAGATCAAACGGAAGAGCAACAAAGTATTTGTCCAGAAAAGCAAACATCAGAAACTGGTAATCTTCTGAGAGAATTGGAATATGAAAGTAAGCATCCTTTAAATCTAATGTGGACATAAACTGACCTTGCTGAACAAAAGGCCAAATAGTCCTGATAGTTTCCATTCTAAATGATGGAACCCTTACAAAATTGTTCTTAGATCCAGAACTGGTCGGAAAGTACCTTCTTTGGAACAATGAAGAGATTTGAATAAAATCCCCATCCCCTATTCCTGCAAAGGAACTGGAACAATCACTCCCATAGCTTTCATATCTGAGACGGATTGAAGAAAGGCTTGTGCTGTTACAGGATTCCTTGGAACATTTAACAGGAAAAAAAAAACTTCCTTTGGGAGGCCTTGTTCTGAATCCAATTCCATATCCTTGAGAAACAATATTCCAAACCCGGGGGATCTGGAACAGACTGAAACCAAGCCTCCTGAAAGAGGCTTAATCTGCCCCCTACCAGAACTACTGGATCAGGGGCCACACCTTCATGTGGTTTTAGAAGTGGGGACAGATTTCTTAATCTGTTTGGATTTGCTCCAGTTAGCATTAGGCCTCAAGATTAAACCAGATGAACTTTGCTTTTGAGCAGAGGAGTCATTTTTCTGTTCCTTATTTTGACAAAAGGAACAAAAAAGATTAGAAGCTTTAGATTATCCTTTAGGCTTCTTGTCTTGGGAATAAAAGCTCCCTTACCTGCAGTAATGGCGGAAATAATAGAATCTAAATGAGACCCAGATAACTTATTTCCTTGCAATTAAAGAGACAATAATATAGAATTAGATACCATACTTTAAGTGTATTATTCAGAGGGCTTCTTTTGCTCATCCTACCTGGTCTGTGCTCACCACAGATGGCCATTAGGGGGTCTCTAACACCGCAGAGGATTTGGTATACTCGGTAAGTGAGGTTACCCATCAGTATTCTAGACCTCTGTGCTATTCTCTAGGCCATTTAAGCTTGGCCCCTGTTGAAAAGGGAGTCTTATCTTCCTACCCAGACAATGTCACAGCAATAGCTTATATCAACCATCAGGGGGGAACTCACAGTTACCTGGCTATGATGGAGTTGTCTAGAATTCTTTATTGGGCAGAAGTCAATATTTGCCTAATTTATGCGATTCACATTCCAGGAGTGAACAAATGGGAGGCAGACTTTCTCAGTCTCTACATCCAGGGGAGTGGTCTCTTCATCAGGATGTGTTCAATCAGATTGGGATTCTTTGGGGCCTTCCAGAAATAGATCTGATGGCCTCTCATTTGAACAACAAACTTCCTAGGTACTTTGCAAGATTCAGGGATCTTCAGGCAGAGGATGCTCTAGTAATCCCTTGGTCATTTTGGCATGCTTATCTGTTTCCTCCTCTGGTTCTTCTTAAAAGAGTGATTTTCAAGATAAAGCTAGAGAAGTAATTTGTAATCCTGATTGTCCCAGCTTGGTATCACACGATTTGGTACACTGATCTGGTTCAAATTTCCAGTTGCCCTCCTTGGCCTCTTCCTCTGTGGTCAGACCTTCTGTCTTAAAGTGAAGGTCAATTTGGATGAATTAGTGCCCGTTTTTTAATAAACCTATTAAAAACAAGGGCACTTTAATTCATCAAAATTGACATTTCACTCCTTTTCTTCAAAAACTTACCTTTTAATCCTATCAGCCGTTGCAGTGCTTCCTCCGCTCGACGCAAGCCCTCTTCGCTGGTCCAAAATGAAGAATCCGGCTTCCTCCAATCACTGCGTTGCATCAGGCCATGATCCCCAGGGGGGAAAGCCGTGATTGGAGGAAGCTGGATTTGTCATTTCTGGCGTAAGAAGAGGCTTCCTATGGCCGAGGGAATCGCTGGAGCAGCAGTCAGGATTAAAAGTTAAGTTTTTGAAGAAAAGGAGTGAAATGTCAATTTTGATGAATTAAAGTGCCGTTGTTTTTAATAGGTTTATTAAAAACCGGGCACTAATTCATCGAAATTGATCTTCACTTTAAGGTCCTTTCTTCCATCCGGATCTAAAATCTCTAAATTTGATGGAATGGAAATTGAATGCTAAGTTCTGAGACAGAAGTTTCTTAGATTCTGTGATTGAAACTGATTCGTAAACCTGTTTCTAGGAGGATTTTTCACAAGGTTTGGAAAACGTTCATTTCCTGGTGTGCAAATCATGTTTTTTTCTGCCATTCTTTAAGAATTCCAAGGATTCTTCCGTTTTTGCAGGATGGTTTAGATAAGGGTTTATCTGCCAGTTCCCTGAAAGGTCAGATTTCTGCTCTTTGTTTTATTCCACAGAAAGATTGCTAGTCTTCCTGATGTTTATTGTTTTGTTCGGGCTCTGGTCTGAATTAAACCTATTATGCCTATTTCTCCTACTTGGAATCTTAACCTAGCGTTAAAGGTTTTGCAGGCTCCTCCTTTTGAGCCTATGCATACATTGGAAGTGTTGTTTCTTCTGGCCATATTCTGATAGAAGAGTTTCTGAATTTTCTGCTCTTTCCTGTGAGCCTCCTTATCTGATTTTTCATCAGGACAAAGCTGTCTTACAGACATCATTTAATTTTTTGCTTAAAGTTGTTTTCTTCAGATAACAATGGTAGAGAGATTGTTGTTCCCTCTGTGTCCTAATTCTAAGAATTCTTCTGAAAGATCTGTTCATTCTCTAAATGTTGTTAGAGCATTGAAATATGTTGATGCTACTAAGGATTTCAGACAAACCTCTAGTTTGTTTGTTCTTTTCTCTTGGCCTAGGAAAGGCCAGAAGGCCTCTATTTCCTTAGCCTCTTGGTTAAAACTTGATTCACAGAGCTTATTTGGAGGCAGGACAGCCTCTGTCACAGCGGATTACTGCTCATTCTACTAGGTCAGTTGCCACTTCTTGGGCTTTCAAGAATGAGGCTTCAGTTGATCAGATTTGCAAAGCAGCTACTTGGTCTTCTTTGCATACTTTTAACATTTTGATGTTTCTGCTTCCTCTGAAGCAGCTTTTGGTATTAAGGTTCTTCAGGCAGTTGTCTTAATTTGATGGTTGTGTCTCTTTAAGTGGGATTGTGGATTTATTTTCTCAGTGAAAACGACGTTTTTAAATCTCTCCTTTTATGTTCATACTTGTGTACTTCCACAGCTTGGGTATTAGTTCTCATGAGTAATGGATCGTTGACTCTCACCATCCGTATGAAAGAAAACAATTTATGCTTACCGGATAAATTAATTTATTTCATGGTGGTGAGAGTCCACAAGCCCCCACCCTTTGTTTTTTATTGGCATTGATGTTTTTGAGCACATATTTTTTCCCTGCACCTTTTATGGCTCTTAACCCCTTAAGGACCAGGCATTTCAGACTAAAACTTCCCCAAAAGACCAGAGCATTTTTGCCATCACTACATTTAAACAGAAATAGATCCTTTTTTATATTTACCTATCAAAACATAGTAACATAGTAGATGAGGTTGAAAAAAAGACCGAAGTCCATCAAGTTCAACCTATACAAATCTAAAATATATACAAAAAGCTCCAGTTAAGCTTAAATAAT
Organism: Bombina bombina; assembly: GCF_027579735.1. NCBI lineage: Eukaryota > Metazoa > Chordata > Amphibia > Anura > Bombinatoridae > Bombina > Bombina bombina. The sequence goes on from NC_069499.1 coordinate 826,170,865, forward strand.
TCCACTAAAAGGTGACCTATTTAATACTAGCAATCATATCCATGAATTTTGTTTATAGACAGAAATGTATCCAAATAATTTTTAAATGTATCTAGGGTATTGGCATTCACTATCTCCTTTGGTAATGAGTTCCACAATTTTATTGCTCTTACAGTGAAAAAACTTTTCCGTTGCAGGAGATTAAATCTCCTTTCCTCCAACCTTAAATTGTGACCTCTGGTCACAAAAATTTTCTTGGAATAAACAGAGCTTCTCCCATCTCTGTATATGGGCCTTGAATATATTTATATAAAGTAATCATGCCACCTCTTTTCTAAAGAAAACAGACCCAGTTTGTCTAGCCTCTCCTCATAGGTTAAATTCTCCAATCCCCTTATTAGCTTTGTGGCCCTTCTCTGAACTTTTTCTAGTTCTGCAATAGGTCCCCAGAACTGCTCTCCATACTCAAGGTGAGATCTTACCAGGGCTTTATATAGTGACAGAATTATGCTTTCCTCTTTTGAATCAATGCCTCTTAATACATGCTAGTATCTTATTAGCCTTTGAAGCTGCTGCCCTGCATTGTGCACCCATCTTTAGCTTGGTATCTATTACTACCCCAAATCCCTTTCCTCCAGTGTTTGGCTAAGTCTTGTCCCATTTAAATAATACGTTGCCTGCTTATTTTTACTTCCAAAATGTAGAACCTTGCATTTTCCCATATTAAGTCTCATTTTCCATTTACCTGCCCATACTTTTAATTTTTGCAGGTCCCTTTGTAACGAAGGTTCATCTTGCGCTGACCTAATGACCTTACTTAACTTCGTATCATCTGCAAAAATAGAGATGTCGCTATTTAATGCTAGCTCCAATTCATTTATAAAAATATTAAAAAGAATAGGGACCAGCACTGATCACCTTTGTCCAATCTGAGTATGATCCATTTACTACTACTCATTGCTCCCTATCTTATCCAGTTATTTATCCATAAACTAACATTTTCAGCTATTCCAAGTCCCTTAATTTTGTGCATTAATCTCTCATGTGGCACTGTATCAAATGCCTTTGCAAAATCTAAGTATATCACATCAACTGATTCCCCTTTATCTATATTTTTACTTACTTCCTTATAGAATCTAATTAGATTAGTTTGACATGATCTATTTCTCATAAAACCATGCTGATTAGAACTCATAATCTTGTTTACACGAATATGCTCACCAATATAATCCCTTAAAATTCCTTCAAATATCTTCCCCACTATTGATGTCAGTCTAACTGGTCTATAGCTTCCTGGATCATCCCTACTTCCCTTTTTGAAGAGTGGCACCACATCAGCTTTACGCCAATCCTTGGGTACCATGCCTGAGGATAATGAGTCTTGAAAAATTAAGAGTAGAGGTTTGTCTATAACAGTGCTAAATTCCCGTAACACCCTTGGGTTTATTCCATCTGGGCCTGGAGTTTTATTTACCTTAATATTATCCAATTTGTTCCTAATATCCTCTATACATAACCCAGTTAATGGTATGGGCTGGCATGTTCTATTTTGTTCCAAAGTATCATCCAATGGTTCCTCTCGTGTGTATACTGAAGAAAAAAAAATGGTTTAGTATCTCAGCCTTCTCCCTGTCACTCATGCTACCCTCCCCGCATTTTTATGTACCTATATTGTCTCTTAGATTTTTTTGCTATTTATGTACTTAAAGAACCTTTTAGGGTTAGATTCAGAATCCTTTGCAATTAATTTTTCATTTTCAATTTTGGCTAATTTGATTTTTTTTTTTGCATGCTTTGTTACATTCCTTATAAATATGGAATTTTGAGTCTGTACCATTTTCTTTGTATAATTTATATGCCCTACATTTTTTCCTAATTTCTCTAAACACATTTATATTCAGCCACATTGGCTTGAATTTTTGATTTTTATAACCATATGGTATTTGTTGATATGTATATTTATTTAACAAAGTTTTAAATGTTATCCATTTATCCTCTGTATTTTTTATTAGAGAATACTTTGTCCCAATTTATGTTATTTAATGATTTCCTTAAATCGTTGAATTTTGCTTTCTTAAAATTAAAAAAGTCTTGGTTAAACCTTTAAGACACTGCTTATGAAAAGAGATTTCAAATGTGACCATGTTATGATCACTGTTACCCAAATGTTCGATATTATATCTGTATTATTTGATAGCACTAAATCCAAATAGCGTTACTCCTAGTTGGCTCCTCTATTAATTGTGACAATAAGTTATGCCTGAGAACATTTAAAAATCTATCCCCCTTAGCTGAATTACTAGTTTCATTGGCCCAGTTTATATCAGGGTAGTTAAAATCTCCCATAATTACAGCACTGTTATTAGCAGCCTTACCTATTTGTATTAGTAGTTGAGTTTCATCCAGGTCACTAATGTTGGGGGGCTTGTAGCATGCTCCTAGTAATATTTTTTTAGGATTTTCCCCCCACTCTTTATTTCCACCCACAGGGTCTCTACATTGTCGCCTGTATCAGAAATATCTTCCCTTATTGTAGGTTTAAGGTTAGGTTTAATATACATGCAGACTCCTCCACCCCTTTTATTATTTCTGTCCCTCCTAAATAATGTATATCCCTCTAAGTTAACTGCCCAGTCATGTGAAGCATCCCACCAAGTTTAAGTTATACTGATAATATCATAGTCCTCTTCTGCAACTAAGAGCTCCAAGCTCCCCCATTTTACCTGTCATGCTTCTTGCATTTGTTGCCATACATTTAATTTTCATGTGCTTTCTGCACCCCAAAGTATTGATTTCGGCCCATTTTGGTATATTTCATGCCACTATTTCATCTCAAAATGAGATCAAATAAAAAAAATAGTTAACTTTTCACAAACTTTAGGTTTCATACTGAAATTATTTACACACAACTATCGCAGTCATAAGAAAAATTATTTTAAAAGCTTCACTGGGATCCCCTTTCTTTATAAATAGCAGACATATATGGCTTTGCCATTGCTTTTTGGCAATTAGAAGGCCGCTAATTGCAGCTGTGCACCACACTTATTCCCAGCAGTGAAGGGGTTAATCAGGTAGCTTGTAAGGTTAATTTTAGCTTTAGTGTAGAGATTACCCTCCCACCTGACACTTCCCACCCCCCTGATCCCTCTCAAACAGCTCTCCCCCCCCCCCCCCCATGGTCACCCCATCTTAAGTACTGGCAAAAAGTCTGCCAGTATAAAAATAAGGCTTTTTTTCTTAAGATATTTTTAATTTTTCTATTTTCTGCAGTGTAGGATCCCCCCCTTACTCCCCAACCTCCCTGATCCCCCCCCAACAGTCTCTAAACCTCCCCCCTCTGATTCCTGCCGTCTTGGGTACTGGCAGTACCCAGTTTGCTATAAAAAGTTTTACTTTTTTTCTGTAGTGTAGCTGCTTCCTCCCCCTCTTAGATAATAACCCTACCCTCTAATCCTCCCCTCCACCACCATACAATCCCCCTCTACCTACTTCTCCCTCCACCCCTCTCTGCCGCTGTCCGTTTTTTTTCTGTAGAGTAGCAGTCGCACCAGCTCCCCTCCAGCCCACCCGCATCCTTTCTAACCTTCCCACACCACCAACGATCAGCACTACCACTGTCAGAAGCTGACGGGGCCCTTCTCTGCATCGGTAACTCTGCCCATTTCAAAAGATGAACAAACAAATGGGTTAAAGGTGCACCTGTCTGATCTCCTTACCTCTTGGCCTAATACTGAAGAGCCAGCAACATGCTGTTTTAGGAGCAAGAAAAACATAATTTATGTAAGAACTTAACTGAAATTAATTTCTTTCATCATGGTGGCAAGAATCCATGAGCTAGTGACGTATGGGATATACATTCCTACCAGGAGGGGGCAAAGTTTCCCAAACCTCAAATGCCTATAAATACACCAACCACCTCACTCATACCTCAGTTGAACGTATAGCCAAGTTAGTGAGGTGTAAAAGGAGTAAAAGCATAAAAAAGAGAAACCGGATAAAGTGCTTTACATAAAAAAGAAAATCATAACCCCCAAAAAATGGGTGGGTCTCATGGACTCTTGCCACCATGAAAGAAATTAATTTATCAGGTAAATTCTTACATAAATTATGTTTTCTTTCATATAGGTGGCAAGAGTCCATGAGCTAGTGACATATGGGATATAATACCCAAGATGTTACTAGAGAGGGAGGGATAAAATAAAAACAGCCATTTCCTATGAGAAATTAAATCCAATTTTTTTTTACGTTTTCTTTAAAAAAAAAACAACCCTCAAATCATTGGCACTAGACTTAAACTGAGACAGCTGACTGAAGAACCTGTCTACCAAAGGCTGCTTCCGAAGAAGCAAACATCAAAATGGTAAAATTTAGTAAATGTATGCAATTAAGACCAAGTTGCTGCTTTGCAAATTTGATCAACTGAAGCTTCATTCTTGAAAGTCCAAGATGTGGCGACTTATCTAGTAGAATGAGCTGTAATTCGCTGAGGCGGAGACTGCCCCGCCTCCAAATAAGCTCTGTGAATCAAAAGCTTCAACCAAGATGCCAAGGAAATGGCAGAGGCTTTCTGACCTTTTCTGGAACCAGAAAAAATAACAAAGACTAGAAGTCTTTCTGAAATCTTTAGTAGCCTCAACATAATATTTCAAAGCTCTTACCACATCCAAAGAATATAAAGACTTTTCAAGAGTATTCTTAGGATTAGGACACAAGGAAGGAACAATAATTTCCCTATTGATGTTGTTAGAATTCACAACTTTAGGTAAAAATTTAAACGAAGTCCGCAAAACAGCTTTATCTGGATGAAAAATAAGATAAGGGGTCTCACAAGAGAGCAGACAATTCAGAAACTCTTCTAGCAGAATAGATAGCAAAAAGAAATAACACTTTCCAAGAAAGTAGTGTAATATCCAAATAATGCATAGGCTCAAAAGGAATAGCCTGCAAAATCTTTAAAACCAAATTGGAGACTCCAAGGAGGAGAAATAGATTTAATAACAGGTTTGATACAAATCAAAGCCTGAACAAAACAGTTAATATCAGGAAGCTTAGCAATCTTTCTATGAAATAAGACAGAAAGAGCAGAGATTTGTCCTTTCAAAGTATTTGCAGACAAACCTTTATCCAAACCATCCTGAAGAAACTAGAATCCTAGGAATTCTAAAAGAAGAGTTAGAGAGACCTTTATGACTAAGAACTAAGCATTCAATTTCCATGCCTTCAAATTTAGAGATTTGAGATCCTGATGGAAAACTGGGCCTTGAGACAGAAGGTCTGGTCTTATAGGAAGTGACCAAGGCTGGCAACTGGACATTCGGACAAGGTCTGCATACCAAAACCTGTGAGGCCATGCTGGTGCTATCAGAAATACATAAGATTGTTCCATTATGATCTTGGAGATCACCTTTGGAAGAAGAACTAGAGGCGGAAAAAACATAATTTATGTAAGAACTTACCTGATAAATTCATTTCTTTCATATTGGCAAGAGTCCATGAGCTAGTGACATATGGGATATACAATCCTACCAGGAGGGGCAAAGTTTCCCAAACCTCAAAATGCCTATAAATACACCCCTCACCACACCCACAATTCAGTTTAACAAATAGCCAAGCAGTGGGGTGATAAAGAAAGGAGTAGAAAGCATCCACAAAAGAAATTTGGGAATAATTGTGCTTTATACAAAAAATCATAACCACCATAAAAAGGGTGGGCCTCATGGAGTCTTGCCAATATGAAAGAAATGAATTTATCAGGTAAGTTCTTACATAAATTATGTTTTCTTTCATGTAATTGGCAAGAGTCCATGAGCTAGTGACATATGGGATATCAATACCCAAGATGTGGATCTCCACTCAAGAGTCACTAGAGAGGGAGGGAATAAAATAAAAACAGCCATATATCGCTGAAAAAATTAGTCCACACCCAAAAAAATAAGTTTATTTTCATTTGAAAGAAAAAAACTTAAAATCAAAAGCAGAAGAATCAAACTGAAACAGCTGCCTGAAGAACTTTTCTACCAAAAACTGCTTCCGAAGAAGCAAATACATCAAAACGGTAGAATTTAGTAAATGTATGCAGAGGACCAAGTTGCTGCTTTGCAAATCTGATCAACTGAAGCTTCATTCTTAAAAGCCCACAAAGTGGAGACTGATCTAGTAGAAAGAGCTGCAATTCTCTGAGGCGGGGCTTGACCCGACTCCAAATAAGCTTGATGAATCAAAAGCTTTAACCAAGAGGCCAAGGAAATAGCAGAGGCCTTCTGACCTTTCCTAGGACCAGAAAATATAACAAATAGACTAGAAGTCTTCCTGAAATCTTTAGTAGCTTCAACATAATATTTCAAAGCTCTCACCATATCCAAAGAATGTAAGGATCTTTCCAAAGGATTCTTAGGATTAGGACACAAGGAAGGGACAACAATTTCTCTACTAATGTTGTTAGAATTCACAACCTTAGGTAAAAATTCAAATGAAGTCCGCAAAACCGCCTTATCCTGATGAAAAATCAGAAAAGGAGATTCACAAGAAAGAGCAGATAGCTCAGAAACTCTTCTAGCAGAAGAGATGGCCAAAAGGAACAACACTTTCCAAGAAAGTAGTTTAATGCCCAAAGAATGCATAGGCTCAAATGGAGGAGCTTGTAAAGCCTTCAGAACCAAGTTAAGACTCCAAGGAGGAGAAATTGATTTAATGACAGGCTTAATACGAACTAAAGCCTGTACAAAACAGTGTATATCAGGAAGTATAGCAATCTTTCTGTGAAATAAAAACAGAAAGAGCGGAGATTTGTCCTTTCAAGGAACTTGCAGACAAAACCTTATCCAAACCATCCTGAAGAAACTGTAAAATTCTAGGAATTCTAAAAGAATGCCAAGAAAATTTATGAGAAGAACACCATGAAATGTAAGTCTTCCAAACTCTATAATAAATCTTTCTAGAGACAGATTTACGAGCTTGTAACATAGTATTAATCACTGAGTCAGAGAAACCTCTATGACTTAGAACTAAGCGTTCAATTTCCATACCTTCAAATTTAATGATTTGAGATCCTGATGGAAAAATGGACCTTGAGATAGTAGGTCTGGCCGTAACGGAAGTGGCCAAGGCGGACAACTGGACATCCGAACCAGATCCGCATACCAAAACCTGTGTGGCCATGCTGGCGCCACCAGCAACACAAATTATTGTTCCATGATGATTTTGGAAATCACTATTGGAAGGAGAACTAGAGGCGGGAAGATGTAAGCAGGATGATAACACCAAGGAAGTTGTCAGCGCATCCACTGCTTCCGCCTGAACATCCCTGGACCTGGACAGGTATCTGGGAAGTTTCTTGTTTAGATGAGAGGCCATCAGATCTATCTCTGGAAGACCCCACATCTGAACAATCTGAGAAAACACATCTGGATGGAGAGACCACTCCCCTGGATATAAAGTCTGGCGGCTGAGATAATCCGCTTCCCAATTGTCTACACCTGGGATATGCACCGCAGAGATTAGACAGGAGCTGGATTCCGCCAAGTATTCGAGATACTTCTTTCATAGCTTGGGGACTGTGAGTCCCACCCTGATGATTGACATATGCCACTGTTGTGATATTGTCTGTCTGAAAACAATGAACGGTTCTCTCTTTAACAGAGGCCAAAACTGAAGAGCTCTGAGAATTGCACGGAGTTCTAAAATATTTATTGGTAATCTCGCCTCTTGAGATTTCCAAACCCCTTGTGCTGTCAGAGATCCCCAAACAGCTCCCCAACCTGAGAGACTCGCATCTGTTGTGATCACAGTCCAGGTTGGCCGAACAAAAGAAGCCCCTTGAACTAAACGATGGTGATCTATCCACCATGTCAGAGAGTGTCGTACATTGGGATTTAAGGATATTAATTGTGATATCTTTGTATAATCCCTGCACCACTGATTCAGCATACAAAGCTGAAGAGGTCTCATGTGAAAACGAGCAAAGGGGATCGCGTCCGATGCTGCAGTCATGAGACCTAAAACTTCCATGCACATAGCCACTGAAGGGAATGACTGAGACTGAAGGTTTCTTGTCTGTTAGAGACAGAGTCATGGACACTGAATCTATCTGGAAGCCTAAAAAGGTGACCCTTGTCTGAGGAATCAAGAAACTCTTTGGTAAATTGATCCTCCAACCATGTTTCCGAAGAAACAACACTAGTTGATTTGTGTGAGATTCTGCAGAACGTAAACACTGAGCTAGTACCAAGATATCGTCCAAATAAGGAAACACCGCAATACCCTGTTCTCTGATTACAGAGAGTAGGGCACCCAGAACCTTTGAGAAGATTCTTGGAGCTGTTGCTAGGCCAAATGGAAGAGCAACAAATTGGTAATGCTTGTCTAGAAAAAAATATCTCAGAAACTGATAATGTTCTGGATGAATCGGTCTATTGAATCGGCAAGTCTATTGTGGGCATATGATGTCCTTGCTGAACAAAAGGCAGAATAGTCCTTATAGTCACCATCTTGAAAGTTGGTACTCTTACATAACGATTCAAAATTTTCAGATCCAGAACTGGTCTGAATAAATTTTCCTTCTTTGGGACAATGAATAGATTTGAATAAAACCCCAAACCTTGTTCCAGAAGAGGAACTGGCATGATTACCCCTGAAGACTCCAGGTCTGAAACACACTTCTGGAAAGCCTGAGCTTTTACTGGATTTACTGGGATACGCGAGAGAAAAAATATTCTCACAGGAGGTCTTACTCTGAATCCTATCCGATACCCTTGAGAGACAATGCTCTGATTTTGAACAGATTTTATCCAAATATCCTTTAAAAACCTTAATCTGTCCCCTACCAGCTGAGCTGGAATGAGGGCCGCGCCTTCATGCGGACTTAGGGGCTGACTTTGGTTTTCTAAAAGGCTTGGATTTATTCTAATTTGAGGAAGGCTTCCAATTGGAGGCAGATTACTTGGGGGAAGGATTGAATTTTTTTCTTCCTTATTCTGACGAAGGGAAGGAAAATAGTTAGAAGCCTTAGATTTACTCTTAGGTTTTTTTATCCTGAGGCAGTAACAGTTGAAATAATAGAATCCAACTGGGACCCAAATAAATTATTACCTTGGAAAGAAAGAGATAGTAATCTAGACTTAGATGTCATATCAGCATTCCAAGATTTAAGCCACAAAGCTCTTCTAGCTAAAATAGCTAAAGACATGGATCTAACATCACTTTTGATAATATCAAAAATAGCATCCTAAATAAAATGATTAGCATATTGCAGTAAGCGAATAATGCTAGATAAGTCAGAATCCAATTCCTGTTGCACTAAATTCTCCAACCAGAAAGTTGATGCAGCCGCAACATCAGCCAAAGAAATTGCAGGTCTAAGAAGATGACCTGAATATAAAAAGGCCTTCCTTAGATAAGATTGAAGCTTCCTATCTAAAGGATCCTTAAAGGAAGTACTATCTCCCATAGGAATAGTGGTACATTTAGAAAGAGTAGAAATAGCCCCATCAACTTTGGGGATCTTTTCCCAAAACTCTATAGATTTTGCTGGTAAAGGATACAATTTTTTAAACCTTGAAGAAGGAATAAAAGAAGTACCTGGCTTATTCCATTCCTTTAGAAATCATATCAGAAATAGTAAAGATCCTTGTCAGCTGTGCATGTGTCTATCATATCTTGGTGCTACGCTACGAATAGGGTGACCTCCCCTATCTCTACCACCCTGCCTGCACACCTTGTATTGGTCTACAACCTGGACTTGTAGATATCCTGCACCCTGGAGTTGCTTGTTGAGGCCTTGACCAGCTAGCTGGACTGCTGTAGAAATCCAGTCTGCTCCTATAGGCATAATGGATTGCCTTTTCCACAAGTGAGTACCCTGTGTATATCTCTTATTGGTACCCCTTGAGATTCCTCATTGATCTGCACCATTGGCGCCTCTATCTATTTTATCTTTACTACAGATCATCCATCATTGTATGTTGTTAGAGAGCTGCCTACCGAACCATTTCTACAAATTTCTACAATCAAACACGTGTGTTCAGCATTCAGGATCTCAGCTGACATTTCATTGGACTCTGTTGTTTCCATATATTCACCTGTGGTAATATAATATTACACCATAGAAAAAAATAACAATATACATTTATTGTCAAATCATATAGTCATTGCGCTATTTATATAATATATATCACATTGTATGTCTATCTTGTCACTTTATATTATTTATCACCTATAGCGCCTCCTAGAGGATTTCAGGGAATATTTGTGTGTTGACATATTTCCCTTATTTCCTCATTTTTTATTTTCATATCAGAAATAGCCTTAGGAATAGGAAAAACCCCTGGAAAAACCACAGGAGGTTTAAAAACAGCATTTAAACGTTTATTAGACTGAACGTCAAGAGGACTGGTTACCTCAATATCCAAAGTAATTAACACTTCTTTTAATAAAGAACACATATACTCAATTTAAAATAAATAAGTAGATTTGTCAGTGTCAATGTCTGAGGAAGGATCTTCTGAATCAGATAGATCCTCATCAGAAGAGGATAAATTATTATGTTGTTGGTCATTTGAAATTTCATAAACTAAATGAGACGTTTTAAAAGACCTTTTACGTTTATTTGAAGGTGGAAATGCAGACAAAGCCTTCAGAATAGAATCAGAAACAAATTCTTTAAAAATTACAGGTATATCATGCACATTAGAAGTTGAAGGAACTGCAACTGGCAATGTACTATTACTAATGGATACACTATCTGCATGTAAAAGTTTATCATGACAACTATTACAAATGACATTCGGTGAGATAATTTCTACAATTTTACAACAAATGCACTTAACTTTGGTTGAACCGATGTCAGGCAGCAATGTTCCAGTAGAAGCTTCTGAGGCAGGATCATGTTGAGACATCTTGCAAAATGTAAGATAAAAAACAACATATAAAACAAAATTATCTATTTCCTTATATGACAGTTTCAGGAATGGGAAATAATGCAAATAGCATAGCCCTCTGATAGAAAAAAGCAAGAGGCAAACTATGAATGGGGTATTGAAATAAAAAAATAACCGAAATGACACACTCGCGTCACTAAAGACGCAACAATGTGAAAGGTCTCGGCGTCAAGTATGACGCCGGAAGTGACGAACTTGCGTCATAGACGTACTTTTTTGCGCCCGCAATTTGTAAGAAGTAGTCAATTGAAAAAAAGACTAAACCCCAGGTAAGAAATAAATTTCATATTTAAAAGATGTTTATATTCCCCAAATATGAAACTGACAGTCTGCAGAAGGAAATACATGAACCTGACTCATGGCAAATATAAGTACAATACATATATTTAGAACTTTATATAAATGCATAAAGTGCCAAACCATAGCTGAGGTGTCTTAAGAAAATAAAAACATACTTACCAAAAGACACCCATCCACATATAGCAGATAGCCAAACCAGTACTAAAACAGTTATTAGTAGAGGTAATGGTAAATTGAGAGTATATCGTCGATCTGAAAAGGGAGGTAGGAGATGAATCTCTACGACCGATAACAGAGTACCTATGAAATAGACCCCCGTTAGGGAAATCATCGTATTCAATAAGTGATACTCCCTTCACGTCCCTCTGACATTCGCTGTACTCTGAGAGGAATCGGGCTTCAACAATGCTGAGAAGCGCATATCAACGTAGAAATCTTAGCACAAACTTACTTCACTACCTCCATAGGAGGCAAAGTTTGTAAAACTGAATTGTGGGTGTGGTGAGGGGTGTATTTATAGGCATTTTGAGGTTTGGGAAACTTTGTCCCTCCTGGTAGGATTGTATATCCCATATGTCACTAGCTCATGGACTCTTGCCAATTACATGAAAGTATGTAAGCAGGTTGGTAAAACCAGGGAACTGCTAGAGCATCCATCATTTCCGCCTTAGGATCCCTAGACCTGGAAGGGTGACCTTTGTCTGAGGAATCAAGAAACTCTTTGGTAAATTGATCCACCAACCATGTCTTTGAAGAAACAACAGCATTAGTTGTTGTGTGTGAGATTCTGCTAAATGAAAAGATTGAGCTAGTAAGATATCGTCCAAATAAGGAAACGCTGCAATACCCTGCTCTCTGATTACAGATAGAAGGGCACGGAGAACCTTCGAGAAAATTCTTGGTGCTGTTGCTAGGCCAAATAGAAGAGCGACAAATTGGTAATGCTTGTCTAGAAAAAGAGAATCTCAGAAAACGATAGTGGTCTGGATGAATTGGAATGTGAAAATAAGAGTCCTGTAAGTCTATTATGGACATGAAATGACCTTGCTGAACATAAGGCAGAATAGTCCTTATAGTCACCATCTTGAAAGTTGGGACTCTTACAAAATGATTTAAAGTTTTCAGATCCAGGATTGGTCTGAAAGAATCTTCCTTCTTTGGGACAATAAATAGATTTGAATAACATCCCATTCCCTGTTCCTGCTGAGGAACTGGTACAATCACCCCAGAAAGCTCTAGGTTTGAAACACACTTCAGAAAAGCCTGAGCCTTCACAGGGTTTGTTGGAACATGAGTAAGAAAGAATCTTCCCATGGGAGGTCTTATTCTGAAACCTATTCGATACCCTTGATAAACCATATTCTGAATCAACTGATTTTGGACAAAATCTGTCCAAATGTCTTGAAATAACTTTAATCTGCCCCCCACCAGAAGAACTGGATTGAGGGCCGCACCTTCATGCAGTCTTAGGAGCTGGATTTGGTTTCTTATAAGGCTTGGATTTATTCCAATTCGGAGATCGTCTCCAATTAGAGCCAGAGGCCTTAGGGGAAGGAGAGGTTTTCTGTTCTCTTTTCTGCTGAAAGGAACGAAAACTATTGGGAGCTTTAAATTTACCCTTAAATTTCTTGTCCTAGGGCAGAAAAACTCCCTTACCCCCAGTGATAGTGGAGATAATAGAATCCAACTGAGAACCAACCAAATTATTACCCTGAAAAGATAGAGATAATAATCTAGATTTAGACACCATGTCAGCTAGGGCTGCTGAAAATAATCGATTCAGTGATGCATCGTGATGCAGCTGTTAACGATGCTGCATCGATGCAGTGCAGACCTGATTGATTCAGGGGTCATTGCGCAACTTCACGTGACCCCGCCTCAAGGGGAGGCTATGAAATCGCAGAACGCATGCACAGTCTTCCCAGCTTCCTCTGGGAGTTGTAGTCATATACATTATTTTGTGACAGTGTACTGGATCGGGCGCCGGTGGACTACATCTCTCATCACACAGTAGACAGTGCAAAGACTTCCTGAGTTGGAGGATTTACTATTTCCTGGTATATACAATATTCACACTGATTTGAGAAGGAACTGTCTCTTTATGGGTGAAGGGGAGAAACGGATGACATGGGCCTGACACTATTAAGTTAATAGGGTCTGGCCCATGTCATCTGTTTCTCCCCTTCATCCATAAAGAGACAGTAGTATTAAGTATTAACTAGTTCTTTCTAAGGCTACCATAAGGATCTGCAAACACCTCTGTTTAATTTAAGTGGACGTAGCCTTGCTGGGGCATTTTTATCAGCTTTACCATTTGACTAGGTATAATTAACCTGTAACCTCCAAGGTAATCCAACACTTTCACTGAAATGGCTTTAGAGGAACAGCTACATTAATGTAATTTACAACAAATGGTTTGGGAGTGTGGATATTTTATGTATGTGCTTGAGGATAATATTAGTGTGATTTAACGGTTTAATACAGATCTTTTTTGTCTGTGCAAATACCCTGAGGTTATCACGTCATATTGAACACTACTGGCCTGTCTGTATGCCAGCATAACAGTCTGTCATGTTTTTATACACAGTGTTAATCGTCAGCTAAGCACTGTATTGCAAAATATTTGACACCATGCAAGGAGTAATGCATGCAAGTATTACAAGTATTTTAAGAAATAAAAGTACAAAAACAAAATACCCTTTGTAGGCAGATGGGCATATTACAAATTGGCAGGCATGTGGAGTGTTCACTGGAGCATCTAAAGGGTTATTACCAATTTAATTTATTAGGTGATGTAACACAAACTACATTGGGGCAACCCAGTTGCAGATTGGGATAAATATTTAATTTTGTTAGAAGATAATGTATGTTAGGAAAAACCTATAAATGATAGAAAACGTGTGTGTGTATATATATATATATATATATATATATATATATATATATATAAAAAATATGGAATAGAACAAGTTCATGAAAATCATGGGCAGTAATCGTGATGCATCGAGGAATCAAATAGTTGACAAGATCATCGTAATCGAATCGTGAGACCAGTGAAGATGCACACCCCTAATGTCAGCATTCCAAGATTTAAGCCATAAAGCTCTACTAGTTAGAATAGCTAAAGACAGATTTGACATTAATTTTAATGACATCAAATATAGCATCACAAATCGAATGATTTGCAAGTAAAAGAACAATGCTAGTTCAGGATGTGATAACTGCTGTGCTAATCTGTCCAACCAAAAAAAAAATAGCTTGTCTAAGATTATAGCCAGTATGTAAATATGCTCTTCTAAGGTAATATTCAAGCTTCCTATCTAAAGGATACTTAAAAGAAGTACTATCTTCCATAGGAATAGAAGTGCGTTTGGCAAGAGTGGAAATAGCCCCATCAACCTTAGGGACCCTTTTCCCAAAACTCTAGACTAGCCAAAGGATACAACTTCTTAAACCTAGAAGAAAGGTTAAAAGGAGGTACCAGGTTTAGACCATTCTTTAGCAATCATATTGGAAATAGCATCTGTAATAGGGAAAACTTCAGGCATAACCCCAGAAGTCTTAAATACAGAATTTAAACAATTATTAGCTTTGACTAGACTCCTCAATACCCAAAGTAAACAATAAAAAATATTTGTCAATTTCTGTCTCTGATGCAGGATCCTCTGAGTCAGAGGAACCCTCATCAGTAGAGGATATTTCAGTATGCTGTTGGTCAGTACAAAAAATTAATTAGATCTATGACAAGTTTGGAAAGACCTTTTATGTTTATTTGAAGGCGGAATAGCAGTCATAGCCTTCTCTATGGCTGCAGCAATAAAAAAAAAAAAAAATCATATCTGCAGGAATATCAGGTACATTAGACGGAGAAGGAATAACAGTAGATGTATTTGTACTCATAGAAACATTATCAGCATGTAATAATTTGTTAGTAGATGCCACATATTTGAGCTAAAGAAATAAGATCAGCTTGTTTACAAACAAACACTTAGCTTTGGTAGAATTGAGTTCAGGCAGCTTAGTTGCTACAGTAACATCAGAGGCAGGATCAGTTTGAGACATCTTGCAAAATGTAACAAAAAAGAAAAAATAACATTTAAACAAAATATCCAATTTCCTCAATATAGCAGTTTCAGGAATGGGAAAAAATGCTTATGATAAAATTCTTATACAAAAATTAAAATCAAAAGCAAGCATCATAGCTCTCTATAATATAATGAGAGCAGCGAGCATTATAGGGAGAGGCTTAATATAACAAATTTTGGCGCCAAGAACGTCGCACTGATAAGACGCAACTCTCGTCATAACAGGCGCGACTTTGCACCAAAGATGACGCAATGAAATGACGCCACTCGCATCACAGCAGGTGCAGATGCAATTTGCGTCATCGCGAGCCTTATTTGCCCACCAACATTTTAAAAACAGACTCCATGTTAGCAGCTAACCGGAACCCCAGGTAAGAAAAAAAAAAACGTAAATTCTCCCATAAACAAATTTCCATTCTGAAACTGTGTGACTGCAAAGGGAAATATTAACAGACCTGACTCAAGGCTAATATATGCAATATACATTAAGAACTTTACAATATAAAGTGCCTTCCATAGCTGAGAGTGTCTTAAAAATGATATATACTTACCAGAAGACACCCATCCACATATAGCAGACAGCCAAACCAGTACTGAAACATATCAGCAGAAGTAACGGTAGAGGACTATAATGTCGATCTATAAAGGGAGGCAGCAGATGAATCCCCACAACTGAATTTACAGAGAGCCCTAGAATAGATATCCCATAGGCGAAACCATGGTATCATCAGGCAATACTCCCTTCACATCCCTCAGACAAACACTGTACTTAGAGAGGAACTGGGCTTCAATATGCCTAGAAGCACCTTTCACTGAAGAAATCAAGCTTACCATGCTTCACCACCTCCTAAGGAGGCAAAGTTTGTAAAACTGAGGTGTGAGGTGTATTTATAGGCATTTGAGGTTTGGGAAACTTTGCCCCCTGGTAAGAATGTATATCCCATACGTCACTAGCTCATGGACTCTTGCCAATTACATGAAAGGTGTTTATATGGATACAAGTAGATTAATCCAAAACGTTTAGAGCCATGGCTTTCTAGATCCTACTAAGGTAATCCTACCAAACTTAACTACGCTCTTCCTTTTTCTGCTCTACACTGTGCCTTCGAATCTCTAATTATGGAGTAATTTGTAACTCGTTTTTACATTTTAAAAAAGGAAAAAACCCCATCAAACATAAAAAATAAAAATAAACTCATCAATACTACTAAAACGAGTTGCTGGAGTACTGCTACTTTGCATGAAGTAAGCAGACTACATCACTACCTCAAATATCGGATGCATAATTAAATACAATCAATTTATAGATTGTAGTTTACTTTGTGATTTAAAATCAGTCCACCCTGCCGCAAAGTGATGAAATAAATGTTCACTGTGAACCACAACTATAAACCTGTCGTATGTAATCAATACTTGAGACTTTTGCCAAGGACAGAATTTCTCATTAATACTGGTCATAGCTCCCTGCACACAGCAATGCAGAGAACTGTCAACGCAAGCCCCCACCTATGCTCAAACATGCTTACACAAGAATACAGAGAAATTGTGCTGCACATGGCTTTGGTCATAAAACAAAGCTCACATTTTTGTTTTGTTTTTTTATTAAAATCAGCATCTCTCCTGAAGAAAGAATTAAAATTAATTTAAATGATAAATTAAAAAGGTAGAAATAGAGCAACATTAATAATAAAAAAAATCACAGCTGAAGGTTGCCAATGGTATATTTTGGTAAACACTGTACCTCTTCAAATAAATTTAGACATTTCTGCCATTAAAGCTATTTTAACAGTAAATATAATATGGATTCTGTGTTTACGGAGCTGAATCAACTACATATGCCTTCCCTTCAACACTAATACATTTTATTTAGTAGACCAAAAAACAAACAAACAAAAAAAGGGTCTAAAACAAAGATTTTCATAAAAAAAATATATTTGAATAATCTATAGACATTAGTACTATACATATATGGTGTATTATTTCTTGTTTACACATACATAGGAAAAACAAGGATGAATCCTAAAGCCATGGGGGGGGGGGGAGAATTTGTACAAGGATATGCAAATCTTGCTCACAGGTTAAAAGGTAAATGTTCTTATCTCAGTCAGCAGCCTTCTCTGGTCCCAGAGAGCAATCAGCTAAGACTAAGGATTTTGTTATGGGAACACGTTTCTCACTGTCTCACAGCTTCTTAGGGACATTGGTAATGATGGGCTTGGGTCGTGTTTTAAAGATTATTTTCTTCTTGATTAGAGCTGTTACATTATATCGGGTCTCTGTAGTTGCTTCAGCATTTTCTTGCTCCTGCAATGAAGGGCTGCTACCTTTTACAAGCACGGCAAAGGGCTTCTCCAGTTTGGTCACTTTGCCATAAAGGATATGATGGCCTATGATCAGCAAGGGGACACCCTGGAAGCAAAGTTAGGGGGTTAAACTACACAGACAAAATAAAAATCATATAAAGACACAAGTGTAATTCTTTACTCTAAAAGAGGGTATTTAAAAAAAACACAATAAAAAACAAACCATTTCCACTTACAAAATAGAGGTTTGTGTATCAATAAAACACTTTGAGTTCTGCTTATAAACCAATGATCAATGAGTCCTTAAACCCTTGCGGCAAATGGACATAGGTACTATGTCAGACAGTACTTTGAGCATTGTACTATTTTGACGTAGTAACTGGCTCCTAGAATTTTAGCCCTGGCTTCTTAGATTATTCTTCATATATACACAAAAAAACATTATCTGGCTCCTGTCAAGGTATATGTGAAGAATAATATATATATTATATATTTGGCTATCAGCACCAAATTATTCATTCATTTATAAAACATTAAATGCTTTGACTGACCAAAATTCAATCCTCCCCCAATTCTATTAATTACACAGGATGGGTCACAAAGTCACTTAAAAAGAAATGTTGTCAAAGTTATCTTGAAAAAGGAACAGAGGTTTATAGCTTGATATAGGATAGGACCATTTCAAAGAAAAGACAGATTGTCTCAAAAGATAAATAATCTGTATATTCTATGTATTCCACATATGGGGAAAAAAAGGAAATGTATTCCTACCTGATAAATTTGTTTCTTTTACGATACAATGATTCCACGGATTTCATCCTTACTTGTGGGATATCGCCTCCTGGTCAGCAGGAGGAGGCAAAGAGCACCACAGCAGAGCTGTATATATAGCTCCTCCCTTCCCTCCCACTCCTTCGACCGAAGTTAGGAAGAGAAAGGAAAAGCCAAGGTGCAGAGGTGACTGAAGTTTAACAAAATTAAAGACCTGTCTTAGAAAAACAGGGTGGGCCGTGGACTCATCATATCGTAAAAGAAACAAATTTATCAGGTAAGAATAAATTTCCTTTTCTTTTACAAGATACGATGAGTCCACAGATTTCATCCTTACTTGTGGGATACAATACCAAAGCTATAGTACACGGATGAAACGGGAGGGACAAGACAGGGAACCTAAACGGAAGGCACCACTGCTTGAAGAACTTTCCTCCCAGAAACAGCCTCAGACGAGGCAAAAGTGTCGAATTTGTAAAATTTGGAAAAAGTGTGAAGAGACGACCAAGTTGCAGCCTTGCAAATCTGTTCAACAGAAGCATCATTTTTGAATGCCCATGAGGAAGCCACAGCCCTAGTGGAATGAGCCGTAATTCGTTCAGGAGGCTGCTGTCCAGCAGTCTCATATGCAAAACGGATGATACTCCAGCCAAAAAGAAAGAGGTAGCCGTAGCTTTATAACCCCTACGTTTCCCTGAAAAAACGACAAACAAGGAAGACAATTGACGAAAATCCTTAGTCGCCTGTAAGTAGAACTTCAAGGCACGGACCACGTCCAAATTATGTAACAGACGCGCCTTCTTAGAAGAAGGATTAGGACAGAAGGAAGGAACAACAATTTCCCGATTAATATTTTTATTTTTAACAACCTTAGGAAGAAAACAAGGTTTGGTACTTAACACCCCAGAGGCAGAACTTTTTTACACTTTCTGCAATGAGATTTTTTTAATGGAAACATTTTCTGCATGTTATTTTAAAATAAAATTCATTTTAAATTAGGCAGTAACACTAAAGCACCAATTCAGTTGCAATGTGTTGATTAACTGGAGAATAAAGCAATTGTAAAAGTTTTATAATATATTGCAGCAGTTGAAAATCGGATTGCAAATTAGCCGCAGACAAAAAAATAATAATTGTAAAATGTCTCTTGAATAAATGTGTTTCCTTTTCTTTTGATCTAGCATAGAAATGTAGTAATAAAAAAGGTGCATTGCTCATAAGAATGTCATTCAGAAAACACACCTTTGCAGACTGGGAAAAGTTAGGGGGCTGAGAGCCAGTCAACACTGCAGAGCCATTCAATACTGCATATTTGACTTCACTTTAAACAGCACTTTGCTGTGGATGCGCTGTGTTAAGGAAAAACTTACACAGTGCTGCCAGAGCAAAGCTCTTTTTGAAGAGAACAGCCTGATGTGGAGCAGTGCTGCAAAGTTTAAGCAGTAATAGTTCCTGCATGTGCCCTGTTCTTTCTGCAGACATACTGCATTTTCTGCGATGACATCTCAGATCACTGCATGTTCTGCCTTGGGGCTTAACACCACCTTATCCAAATGAAAAATAAGATAAGGAGAATCACATTGTAATGCTGAAAGCTCAGATACTCTGCGAGCAGAATAAATAGCAACCAAAAATAAAACTTTCCAAGATAGTAACTTAATATCTATGGAATGCATAAGTTCAAACGGAACCCCTTGAAGAACTGTAAGAACTAAATTCAAATTCCAAGGAGGAGCAATTGGTCTAAACACAGGTCTGATTCTGGTCAGAGCCTGACAAAAATAATAGAACATCTGGAACATCTGCCAGACGCTTGTGTAACAAAATAGATAATGCAGAAATCTGTCCCTTTAAGGAACTTGCTTACAACCCTTTCTCCAATCCATCTTGGAGAAAAGACAAAATCCTGAGAATCCTAACCCTACTCCATGAGTAGCCCTTGGATTCGCACCAATAAAGATATTGACGCCATATCTTATGGTAAATTTTTCTAGTCACAGGCTTACGTGCCTGAATCAAGGTATCTATGACCGATTCAGAAAACCCTCGCTTAGATAAAATTAAGCCTTCAATCTCCAAGCAGTTAGATGCAGAGAAACTAGATTCGGATGATGGAAAGAGAAGGTCTTTCCTCAATGGAAGCTTCCACGGTGGCTGAGATGACATGTCCACCAGATCGGCATACCAAGTCCTGCGAGGCCATGCAGGAGCGATGAGGATCACCGAAGCCCTCTCCTGTTTGACTCGAGCAATCACCCGGGAAAGGAGAGCAAATGGAGGGAACACATAGGCTAGGCTGAAAGACCAAGGCACTGCCAGGGCATCTATCGGCTCGGCCTGAGGATCCCTGGACCCGTACCTCGGAAGCTTGGCATTCTGGCGAGATGCCATG
The DNA here is from genome assembly GCF_027579735.1 of Bombina bombina. Classification (NCBI taxonomy): domain Eukaryota; kingdom Metazoa; phylum Chordata; class Amphibia; order Anura; family Bombinatoridae; genus Bombina; species Bombina bombina. The sequence goes on from NC_069499.1 coordinate 826,191,629, forward strand.
AGATCCAACTCTAGCCTGCCCCATCTGAGAATCAAGCTGGAAAACCCCTCCGGATGGAATTCCCACTCTCCCGGATGAAATGTCTGTCTGCTCAGAAAATCTGCTTCCCAGTTGTCCACCCCTGGGATGTGGATCGCAGACAGATGGCAAGAGTGAGACTCCGCCCACTGTATTATCTTGGCTACTTCTGTCATCGCTAAGGAATTTCTTGTTCCTCCCTGATGATTGATGTAAGCTACAGTCGTAATGTTGTCCGACTGGAATCTGATGAACTTGGCCGAAGCCAACTGAGGTCAAGCCTGAAGCGCATTGAATATTGCTCTCAACTCTAGGATATTGATGGGAAGGAGAGACTCCAAGTCCATACACCCTGAGCCCTCGGAGTTCCAGACTGCTGCCCACCCTATCAGGCTGGAATCCATTGTCACTATCACCCATGAGGGTCTGCGGAAGCATGTCCCCTGAGATAGATGATCCAGTGACAACCACCATAGAAGAGAGTCCCTGGTCTCCTGATCTAGATGTATCTGAGGAGATAAATTTGTATAATCTCCATTCCACTGACTGAGCATGCTCAGTTGCAGAGGTCTGAGATGAAAACGAGCAAACGGAATGATGTCCATTGCCGCTACCATCAATCCGATTACCTCCATGCACTGAGCCACTGACGGCCAAGGATTGGTCTGAAGGGCTCGGTATGTATGCAGAATCTTTAACTTTCTGACCTCCGTCAAAAAGATCTTCATGGATCGAGAGTCGATTAGAGTTCCCAGAAAAGGAACCCTTGTCTGAGGGACTAGCGAACTCTTTTCCAGATTCACCTTCCACCCGTGAGTCCTCAGGAAGGATAGAACAACGTCGGTATGAGACTTTGCTAGCTGATAAGATGACGCCTGGATAAGTCCAGATGACCCCAGAACTTTTATGAAAATTCTGTGTGCCGTGGCCAGACCGAAAGGAAGAGCCACAAACTGAAAATGTTTGTCCAGAAAGGCAAACCTCAGGAACTTGTGATGATCTTTGTGGATAGGAACATTTACATATGCATCCTTTAGATCCACGGTAGTCATAAATTGACCCTCCTGGATCAATGGAAGAATGGTACGAATAGTTTCCATCTTGAAGGATGGAACTCTGAGAAACGTGTTTAGACTTTTGAGGTCTAAAATAGGACGGAACGTTCCCTCTTTTTTTGGGAACTACAAAGAGATTTGAATAAAACCCCTGTCCCTGTTCCTGTATTGGAACGGGACATATTACTCTCATGGAAGAGAGGTCTCCTACACAACGTAAGAACGCCTCTCTTTATCTGGTCTGCAGATAATCGAGAAAGAAGAAACCTCCCTCTGGGAGAAGAGTTTCTGAACTCCAACTGATATCCCTGAGACACAATTTCCAGTGTCCAGGGATCCTGAACATCTCTTATCCAGGCCTGGACGAAGAGAGAGAGTCTGCCCCCCACAAGATCCGGTCCGGGATCGGGGGCCGACCCTTCATGCTGACTTTGTAGCAGCAGCAGGCTTCTTGGATTGTTTACCCTTGTTCCAAGACTGGTTGGGTCTCCAAGTGGACTTGGATTGTGAATAATTCCCTTCCTATTTAGCGGAAGAGGAAGAGGGAACTCCCTTGAAATTTCGAAAGGAACGAAAATTACTCTGCTGCCCTTTCTGTTTGGACTTTTTATCCTGAGGGAGGAGATGACCCTTGCCTCCCTTCAAGTCAGGCCCGAAGAGAGTCTTCCCCTTGTAAGGAATAGCCAAAAGCTTAGATTTGGATGACACATCCGCAGACCAAGATTTTAACCATAAAGCTCTGCGTGCTAAGATGGCAAAGCCCGAACTCTTAGCTGCCAATTTAGTAATCTGCAGTGAAGCATCCGTAATAAACAAATTAGCTTACTTAAGAGCTTTAATCCGATCCTGTATCTCTTCCAAAGGAGTCTCAGTCTTAAGAGACTCTTCCAGAGCATCAAACCAATAAGCAGCCGCACTGGTGACTGTGACAATGCAAGCCGCAGGTTGCAACAGGAATCCCTGATGAACGTAAATTTTCTTAAGGAGACCCTCCAATTTCTAATCCATAGGGTCCTTAAACGCACAACTATCTTCAATAGGAATAGTAGTACGCTTGGCCATAGTAGAAACAGCACCCTCAACTTTAGGGACAGTCTGCCAAGAATCTCTAATAGCGTCGGCTATAGGATACATTTTTTTAAAAATTGGAGAAGGAGAGAAGGGAATACCTGGTCTCTCCCATTCCTTTGCAATAATCTCTGAAGTCCTCTTCGGGACTGGAAAGACATCCAAGTAAGATGGAACTTCTAAGTATCTGTCCAACTTACTCAATTTCTCAGAAAGGACCACTATTGAGTCACAATCATCCAGAGTAACCAACACCTCCCTCAGTAATAAGCGGAGGTGCTCAAGCTTAAACCTGAAAGAAACTACATCAGAATCCGTCAGAGGCAAAGCACTCCATGATTCAGACAGTTCACCTTCAGAGAGTACCTCAGTACCCTCCAACTCAGAACCCTGGGAGGGTATGTTCGTAATCGCCATCATAGAATTAGAGGCTGAAACTACATAGTTGTCCTGTCTTGAACACTTGCCGTGCGATATAGGAAAATTAGCTAACGCATCAGAAAGTGTAGAGGACATCACTGCAGCTATGACTTTTAATGTAAAAGCTGCAGAGACTGGTAAAATACAAGGTCCCGCTTGAGCGGGCGTTAAGGGCTGTGACGCTTGGGGAGAAAGCTGCGGCATGCTCTGCATCTCATCTGTAGACTCTTGAGAAGCATTCACCTTAATCAATGATTTGTCAAAAACAATTTTGTCTCCAAAATGCAAGGCCCTCTCAATACATGAAGGACAAAAAGGAGCAGGGGGTTCCACAGTGGCATCCAAACACATTGAACACGCAACAGTTTGGATAGCATCTGCATCCATCATAATAAAAAGCAAGAAGCAAATTGGTCTGTAAAGTATAGGCTCTTAATCTATAGCCAACCAGCATAGAATAGCAGCACAAACTATTTTAAACCTGAGCAGATACTGTGTCTTTAAAAGATAAACAGGTATTAATGTCAGAGCCTGAAAGAGTTAATACAAGCACTCTGTATAGACTTTTATTCAGCACCACGCCTCAACAGCTCTGCTGAGGCGCCCTACCTGCCCCCACGGTCTTGAGACCACACTTGACAAGTGAACCGGATGAATGAGACAAAAAAACACCCCCAACCCAGCTCGTTCTCACTGATAACCATGTGGTCGTGGCCTGTACTTAGTCTGATCCAGCAGTCAGAACCTGCGTAATAACAGACTCTGTGCGGCTAAGGAAAGACAGCGCGCCAAAGCAAGTCCCGCCCATCATGGCCGTCGCTTCGGCAATAACTCCGCGCGGCAATGAAAAGCCGCTTCTCTAACCGCCAAATAGAACCGCTACAGTCTCAAAAGATCTGATCAAACATACAGCCGTAAACCGGAGTCCTATTGCAAGACTCCGGTAACACACTCCCAGTGTCCAAACATATAGGCACCAATAGCAGCGACCTATACAAGCCCCTAGGATCACAATAGGGCAAATAAACATTAACACTATAATGTAACCCCCTTGTGTCGGTTGTGACAACTCACACACACCGTTACAGAAACAGCCCTAATTTGTTCCAAAGGGCTCATGTTCCCAACAGCTCATAAGTACACAGTCCATTCTGAGTTAGCCAGTGTCCCAGAAAATAAAGACTGCACTTACCTCTGTGCTGATCAACAGCATGAGAAGTCCCACAGGATCAAGAGGTCTTCTCCCTCCAGCAACTCTGTGGACACAGAAGGGCCTTAGTTAGTATCTGCTAAGACCATCAGTATACAAAGGGCAGCACAAGTATGGGAGGCACAGTGAGGGTAAAACCCCACCAGTTCCCATTGCTTTAAAGCCACCTGTAGCTCTACTCTAGAGGCTGACAAGAAATATGACTACACCCTATAGTAAAATAGCACACTTTGGTACCATTTTAAAAATAAATAAACTCTTGATTGAAGAATCTAAACTAACACCTAACTTTACCTCTTCCTATCACTAACACAGGCAAAGAGAATGACTGGAGTGGGAGGGAAGGGAGGAAATATATATACAGCTCTGCTGTGGTGCTCTTTAGCCTCCTCCTGCTAACCAGGAGGCGATATCCCACAAGTAAGGATGAAATCCGTGGACTCATCGCATCTTGTAAAAGAAAAAAAGGACTGTTTCCAAAAGATGTCCCACTGAGGTGTGAATTTAAAATCCCTATCAGATTGTGACTAAATTTGTTTTTCTGGCCCTAAAACAAAACATTTGGCCATCAGTCATTTCAAAGGCAAAAACTTCAATAAGAGATGGTAAATCTATATTAGCTGTACACTCAGTATATGAAATCAGATACGAGACACTTTTTCCTGATTAACAAAGCTTTTGAAGCCCACAGCCCTGCAGGGGGTAGCAAACAGGGGCCTGATGGTTAACCAAGCCAGCACACATGGAATGTATGGAGACGACATTCTGGGCATAAAGTCAAATAAGCAAGTAAATTCTGACTGCATAGTGATTAGCATAGACTTGTTAAATACCCCTGCCTGTGCATTGAATCAATGAAAGTGTGACCAGCAAAAACATATGTTTACAATGTTACTTTGAAATTCACTGAAAATATAACTGGTATAATTTTGTTTCTTGTAGAAACAATGTGTAATCTACTATTTTTTTTTTTATATGAATATGAGTTGTTCAAATGAACATATATATTCAGATAACATTAAATGTATGTCTCACACTGTATTGAATATATATATATATATATATATATATATATATATATATATATATATATATATATATATATATATATATATGAGATAGATTAAAATTTTGGAATAGATTAAATGGCAATTGTGATAATCCCATTTTTGAAATATATATAACATGTTTTTTCTGTATTCCAGATGGGGCTAGAAGATGCTAAATATAGGATTGCCTGCATGGGATGACCTAGGTCATGTTGTATGGTTATACACTAAATATTTATGAAACTTTAAATACATCTCTTGAAATATAGTGAGATTGATGTATGGAAGTCACTTTGATGTGATATGACTATAAAACATTGATGTTTGATATCAAATTGTAAATTTTCTGTTATGCTAAATGAAATTTAAATGCTAACAAGATAAAATTTATTATTTAAATAAATTATAGTATGTTTAATATAATCATTATATAGGGAGATATTTGGATTAGCAGTATAAAATGAATGCTGGGACTGTATTGCTGTTTGTTTGTCATGCTGCCCCCTGATGGCCAAAATCCAGTATTACAGCCAGAAGGCTTTTGGCTTTTAAAAATAAAATTTCCCAGGGCCAATCCGATAAGATCTCCCAGGTATCCAATGAAAAGGGACAAGCTAGCAGGGCCAATCTGATAAGACTTCCCAGGTGACCAATCCATGCGCAGATCCGTAGGGCCTCCCATATTGTTTCATCAATGATTAAAACATATATAAGCTAATGCAAGAGAGGGAAAAGAACACATGCTGCTGACCTTTACTGATGACTGATTGCTGGGCGTTTGAAATAGTTATTCTAAGCAAAGCTGGCTACCTTTTCTCATTGATTGCAAAATATACTTATTTGTCTTCTGAGATGAAACAAGAAGTTTTTGGAAACTGACTTATCGATTTGGTCATTTTTGGTGATGTATGATTGTTCTAATTTTTGATATTTAAATCAAAAAGTATTTGGTAAAATATAAAAGGTTGCTAATTACAGGTAAATGTCTAAAACAAAATATATGCATAGTCACTGCAGTTAAATTACAACTGATAGACTTAAAGAGCATTATTTATATTTTAGAATTATATTCATAGTCCTGAATAGTTTTAAGCTTGCCTTTTTGTATGCAAAATATTTAAAACAAACTTCCATTGTTGCTGTAGGTAGCAGACTTAAAGGAATAAATTTTATTTTAACCTTGTATTCATAGCCTGTATATTTTGAACTAATCCTAAATGCTAAGTTGTTTATCTTTGAATATATATATATAATATATATATATATATATATATATATATATATATATATATATATATATATATATATATATATATATATATATATATCTTAGAATTAGTTTTAATTATAAGTAACTAAGAATTTATTTCAGCTTAAATAAATGGGCATTTAAAGTGACTGTTTACATTAAGAATATATGTACTTTTAGTGTCCTAATTACAATTGCATTAGAATCAACTGTGGCTACATAGCTGATTGTATTGCTTGTATGTTAATAGCTAAATATCTTGGAATCTCATTGTGCTAATTGAATGAAAGACTATTGTGAATAAGGCTAGTTCTAAAGGTAACTTTTATGAACTTTGCATAGCATATTTTAATAGTTTTAAACGTGTATAGCATTGACTCATATCCTGCAGTGTGTCTATAAATATTAATAAAAAGAATTCAGGAATTTATATTAAATTTTATTGTCTTGGTATATGCATTTTATTGGGGGTATATTTTAAAGGATAATTATTAAATATATTGTGTTATAACCCAGCCATATACTGACACTCCTAAACATTCTTGTTATTTGTGATAATACCAGTACTTAATATTCAGATACTGAATAGAATTGTTGTGATGTAAACATGGTATAAAACATTATATTACTTATTCTAAAAAGCAAAAAGAAACCAAGCGCATCCCACTCTAAGAGGAATCAATTTATTTCACATGGAAAAAGTGCGCAAATAAAAGAAAAACTTACTAGAAGTAAGTTGCATACAAGCACCTAGAAAGTCCCTGTGTGATCCTGTGGTCTTAGCAGCTGCTAAGTTACATTACATTGCGGTGGATAAGACCACATGATCACACGGGGACTTTCTAGGTGCTTGTATGCAACTTACTTCTAGTAGGTTTTTTTAGTTTTTTATTTGCACACTTTTTCCATGTGAAATAAATTGATTACCTCTATTACTTTTTCTGTGATTTAGAATGAGAAATGTTGATTGCTTTTATTTGTGTGTCAGTCATTACTGTCAGCAGTCCACCATCCTTTTAATAAAGTCAACTTTGTCAGCAGCCATATTGACAAGAGAGAAGATTTCAAACTTACTGGAGAAAGAAAAATGTGATATTTTTAACAACAGCAAATCCAACGTCCATGTATACTATTAGGTAATCAAATATAGATCTTATAGCTTTGTATCCCTTCTACCTCCAAGTGACGTGTCTGGCTTTAATCATATGGTGACTTTTGTGAAAAGTCTATTCTATTAAAATAATAATTTGTTCTTTAGCCAGGGAAGGTGAATTACTATTATTTTTTAATTAGGTCTTCAAATAAGGACTCCATGTTTGCTCTTGTGAAATACACAATCATTTATCAGCTATCAAGACTAACGCAAACATGCAATAATGTATCACTTGATACTCTAATAGTGCCTGGTGACAGATAGCCCATTAAGGGTAGGAAACACTTTGGAGGAGCCATTGTGGTGCTCTCTCTTTTACTAGATTTAACCTTTATTGTTTAGACAAAAGTTAAGAAATACTTAACTTTGAAGCAGGGCCCCAGAAATTTATGTGCCTCTGAACTGGATCACAACCCTGTCAACTTTTTTGAAGAATTGACTATCAGAACTATCACCTTCAAAGGTCAGGAACAATAAATCTAGTTGTGATTAAGTGGACGCTCACAAGGAATTCTGAGTTTTCTAGTCACCGAACTTGAGTAGTCATGGCAATAAACCTGATGAGGGTGTGGTCCGTCTATTTTATAGCTAGCAAACAAATACCAAGTTTCACAAAAGAACGAAGAATTCTACCAGCTTTCTATTCTTGTTGGCAACAGCAGCTCAATTTACAGTCTCTTAAACCACTTTGAAACTTGCTTATGTGGTCTAGGAAGGAGAGATAATATAATGCCATTGTTCAGGTAGAACACAGTGTATATACTAAATGTTCACATAAATACCCTGTATCCAGATTCCAACAATTCACTGAACTTGTCGCATATCAGGAGTACGGCAATTTAAAATGTTTCCTCGTAAAAATTGAGATTTTTGCTTTCTGAATATGGAATATTACCACTTTGTGTATAAATATTATCTCCAGACTGAAAATTCAAAAAAAAAAAAAAGCCAAAATATATGGATATGAGGGTTAGATGAAGAGAACAAATGAAGAGAACAAATACTTTAAAGTAAAATGTGTTCTGTAAAAAAAAAACAAAAAAACAGGGTGGAACTAATTTGCTGACACAATGAAATTCTGGCTTTAATTAAAAAAAAATTTTTTTTAAAAAATGAGGCGTCTCCCAAATAGACAAAAGCATTTCACTACTGTCAGCTAAATGAATACATCTAGTTAGCTAATCCCAAAAGACAAGTGTATGCAGGCACCAATCAGCAGCTAGCTCCCACTAGTGTAGGATATATGCGTATTCTTTTTCAACAACAGATACCAAGAGACCAAATCACATTTGAAAATAGAAGTGAATTTAAGTGTCTTAAAATTACATGCTCTATCTAAATCATGCAAGTTTAATGTTGACTTTCCTATTCCTTTAAAGTGAATGTCAACTTTCATGATAAAGTGCCCGGTTTTAAAAAAAAAACTATTAAAAACAGGGGCACTTTTATTCATGAAAGTTTACATTGCACCGGATTTTACAAATACTACCTTCTTCTCCTGAAACGCCAGATCGCCGAACCCCCGCCTGCAGGTCCTCTGTACTTCGTCAGCAATGATGAAACCGGCTTCCTCCAATCACGGCTTCCCCCCCCCAGGAGCGTCCATCTGGTAAAGCCACGCCATGATTGGAGGAAGCTAGTTTCATCAATCCTGTGGAAGTACAGCAGGAAGAAGCAGGTGGGGGGGGGGGGGGGGTAAGTATTTGTAAAATCCGGTGCAATGTAAACTTTCAACAAGGAAAGTGCCCCTGTTTTTAACTGTTTTTTTTTTAAAAAACGGGCACGTTATCATGAAAGTGGACATTCACTTTAAGCTTGGAGAGAGTCTGATTCGTAAAACAGTTTGAAGCTAGGAGAGGTAATCATGAGAACATAATATGGGTGAGCAATAAAAAAGTGACATAAGCAACAAGGCACCTAGTTTTAGAATTGGGGGATACAACATTGATGTGCGCTTTAAAGGCGATAATAATTTAAAAGCAATCCATGGGGAGCTGAGCAGTAGGCAATGCAGGCATCTGCAGAGAACCATCAGATAGGAATGAGATTAGCAGAAAATAAAATAAAGCATACTAGGCGTTAAAACTGGAAGATTTAATAAACCAAAATTGCAAAGTAATTATTATAAATAAACGACATGAAAGTATTCTTGAATTAAAGCATTCAATATTTAGTGGTTTACCTAATTAGATTTCTGCTTATGGTGTGTCGTTTTGATCCTGAAAAATTAAAATAAAATCTTTATTTGGGTTATGCTCTGAGTCCTACATGTAATCAATGTGTTTCTATAACTTGTAAGCCACAAAATGTTAAGTGAGCATAAATGATGTCTGCTGGTGACATCTAGTGGTAAAGCTTGTTATATTATACCAGCAGAGGAAGGGATTGGAAGTACACATATGCCTAAGGCAAGCTATAGGCCAGTGACGGCTAACCTTGGTAACCCAGATGTTTTGAAACTACATTTCACATGATGCTCGGGCACGCTACAAGTTGAGCATCATGGGAAATGTAGTTCTGAAAAATCAATGGTGCCAGGGTTAGCCATCACTGCTATAGATGCTGCTCTTTTATATGCACGATAGAAATAACTATTTATTTAGTATGTACTAATAGCAGCTTCCCTTGCATACAATGTGCAGCTAATAGATGCATAAATGGTCATGCTGTTTCTCATAAGGAATATTGCAATTGTTCATGTGTTGCAATGGAAATATATTTTTAAGATAAAAAAAACAAGTGTCAAAAATATGAAATAGGTTGCTAGCTACATTCAGAAGAAATATGTAATCAGGGAACCGTTTGTGTGAAATGGTTAAAGGGATAGAAATGTGCATGGGTGCATTTCAATTTGAAATAAAAGTATATTGCAAAAAATGCTTCTAGTAAAAAATATTAGTTTTTTTGTTGCATATGCAGATATCCTGTGATGGCCCTGTGCACCAGTATTCAAACACCATGCCTGGTCAGAGAGCTGGCTGTGGTGTGTATTGCTTCTTAAGACATAATTTGTGTTATATAAGCCACTGCTGATGCTCTGAGAAGGTGTGTCGTGTTTGCATACTGGTGTAAGGCCCTCACAGGATATGTGCATATGCCGCAGAAAAACAGTAATAAAACTTGTACTAGAAGCATATTTGCTAATGAAAGTATATTACAAATATGCTTCTATATCAAATTAAAATGCACCTGTGCAAATTTATTTTTTTACCTTTCTATCCCTTTAATTCTTTTAACTGTACTTTAGCTGCAAAAAAAAATAAAAAAAAAAATATAACTGCTAGTGTCTTGAGATGATCCTGCCAATTTCACATAAAGGTCTAAGTCTGCTCAAAATGAAACATCAAACTTAATTAGAAATGTTGTATATCAGTTCTATTCACTTGGAGGTTCTGTTGTTCTTGAAAACATGTAATAAATAAGATCACCATTTCCCCATCGCTCCAAGTCCGCTACCTCTGAGTTACACTTGACACAAATCTATGCGTCACCCCCCCCCATATCCAATCGCTTTCTACATCCTGCCGCAACCAACTACTCAATTTTTCCAAGATTCGCACTTTTCTGAGTGCTAACACCACAAAGCAAATAATCCACTCCATTGTTATTTCCCGACTTGACTACTGCAATAACCTACTTACTGGCCTTCCTCTTTCCCACCTCTCCCCCCCCTTCAATCCATCCTAAATGCCTCTTCCAGGCTGATCCACCTTTCCCGTCGCTCTGTATCTGCTGCACCTCTCTGTGAGTCCCTTCATTGGCTCCCCATTCACAGCAGAATTAAATTCAAAATTCTCACCCTTACATACAAAGCTCTCACCAATGCCGCTCCCCTCTACCTAATCCTCTCTAATAAACAAGTATACTCCAGCCCACCCACTAAGATCCAACAATGACCTGCTCCTTGCATCCGCGACTATCACCTCTTCTCATGCTAGACTGCAGGACTTCTGCCGTGCAGCACCTACCCTCTGGAACTCTCTTCCTCGTGCTGTCAGGATTTGCCCAAATCTTTCTTCTTTTAAATGCTCTCTGAAGACTTTTCTGTTCAGGGAAGCCTACCACCCAACTCAATAAATTAATTTCACTCACATAACATATCCCTCGTCTAACTCTGCTTTAACATCTTTCTCAAAATTGCAATCCTCACCTTCTGTTTCTCAACCTCCTACCCTTTTAGATTATAAATTCCCACGGGAATAGGGCCCTCAATTCCTCCTGTGTTTGTAAATTTTGCCCTGTCTCTTACAAGTCTTATATTGTTTTATTTAAATGAACTGTATTCATGGACAGCGCTGCGGAATATGTTGGGAGCTTCATAAATAAAGCATAATAATAAACTTAAAATACTATTAAAAAGGGACAGTCAAGTCCAAAAAAACTTTAATGAATCACATAGGGCATGTAATTTTAAAACAACGTTCCAATTTACTTTTATCACCAATTTTGCTTTGTTCGCTTGGTATTCTTAGTTGAAAGCTAAACCTAGGAGGTTCATATGCCAATTTCTTAGACCTTGAAGGCCGCCTCTAATCTAAATGCATTTTGACAGTTTTTCACCACTAGAGGGCATTAGTTCATGTGTTTCATATAGATAACATTGAGCTCATGCATGTGAATTTACTGTGGAGTGAGCACTGATTGGCTAAAATGCAAGTCTGTCAAAAGAACTGAAATAAGGGGGCAGTCTGCAGAGGCTTAGATACAAGGTAATTAGAGAGGTAAAACATGTATTATTATAACTGTGTTGGTTATGCAAAACTGGGAAATGGATAAATAAGGAATTAGCTATCTTTTAAAACATCAAAAATTCTGGTGTTGACTGTCCCTTTAAAAATAGGGGCACTTTTATTCATGAAAGTTTACATTGAAGCCGTTCTTTTAAAATACTTACCTTTTCTTCCTAGCAAGCGTGGAACACCGGAGCAGTGATTCCTCCGCCCCAAGGTCATCTTTTCTTACGTCAGAAATGACGAATCCGGCTCCCTCCAATAACGGCGTAGCCTCAGGCAATATTTGCTCTGGGGGAACCGTTATTGAACGTAAGAAGAGACGGCCTGAGGCCAGGGATAATCGCTGCTCCGGTGTTCCACGCTTGCTAGGAAGAAAAGGTAAGTATTTTAAAAGAACGGCTTCAATATAAAACTTTCATGAATGAAAGTGCCCCTGTTTAATAGTATTTTTCAAAACAGGGTTTTCATTCGTGAAAGTTGACATTCACTTTAAGATACATTATAATCCAAAGTTTCTGTCAAATTATTTTGGACATATTTTTTCTACCTAGAAGATATTATCGCATATTATTGTGAATTTGTGTCTGCAGAAATAACATGCCTCTTCTTCACAGCAAAAATGTTCCAAAATAAACATACAGAGTATAGAAATAAAGGGGTATAAACCCATTTTAGAACAAAAACTTCTAGTTTACTTCTATTATCAAATATGTTCATTCTCTTTGTATCCTTTTGTTGAAGGAGCAGTAATGCAATACTGGGAGCTAGCCGAACACATTGGTTGAGCCAATGACAAGAGGCATATATGTGCAGCCACCAATCAGCAGCTAGCTCCTGGGTAGTGCATTGCTGCTCAGGAGCCTACCTATGTATGCTTTTCAACAAAGGATAATTAGAATGAAAAAAAATTAAATATGAGTACATTGGAACGTTGTTTAAAACGGCATGTTTTACCTGAATACAATTTTAATTTTGACTTTACTGTGTACAATCAATCAAGCTCAACAAATAAAAGATTGTTTGGAGTGGAATAGATCTACAAAGTGTGAGGAGGGAGAGGCAAGCAGTAAAAATTAAAGAGAAACCTATAGTGTTATTGTTTTAGTTAAAGGGACAGGCTACTCGCATAACCAACATAGTTATATTAATACACTTTTTACCTCTGATTACCATGTATCTAAGCCTCTGCAGAAAGCCCCCTTTTCTCAGTTCTTTAACCAATTAGTGCTGACTCAACGGTAGTGAGCACATTGTTATCTATATGGCATACATAAACTAGCACTGGCTAGCTGTGGAAAAACTGCCAATGCATTCAGATAAGAGGCGGCCTTCAGGGCTTAGAAATGAGCATATGAGCCTACCTAGGTTCAACAAAGAATACCAAGAAAACAAAGCAAATGTGATGATGAAAATTAATTGGAAAAGTGTTTAAAAAGTGCATGCCCTATCTGAATCATAAAAGTTTAATTTTGACTAGACAGTCCCTTTAAATAAAACAATTAGTTCTTTAGTCAAGTAAAACTATTACTTGTAAGGCAATTATTATTTTCTTTTTTCAATAAAGTACAGATGAAAAGTTAATCAAATATGAATGATTAACCTTAAAACTTCATAAGTATAATAGTATATAACTAAACCAGAAATTATCTGAAATAACTAAAAATTAAACCTTTATGTAGAAAACCATGATTTAAATTGACACTTACTGACTATTGATTTAAGCAAAAAATCCAAACTGGCAGCACCATTGAAAACTTAAAAAAAAACTCACTTTATTTCTTCAAAAAGGAGCAGGTACAAGCAACAAATGGGCTACATTTCAGGTAACATGCCCTTGTTCAAGTCCCTGAAATTGTAAACTGCACATCACCTTAAATACTGCATTGCTCCACCTATATTAATCCCTTAAATTTTACATAAAACTTATAATAGAGAGTGCTCCCCCAAACAGTCACAATAAAAATCAAACAGAATACAAATTCATATACAGATACAAAGCATATATTCTTTTATAAAAACAAATTCCAATCCAAAAACCTATTCATCCCTTTTAGGGTTAAATCATCAAATTTATAGATCCAGAAAGCCTCTGGTCTTTTTCAGGATAATTCCCCGTTACCACCCCTTCTTGGGATTAGGAACCCAGTCAATTACCTGAAACCTGAATGTGGAAATGGAATGTCTGCCTCTAAAAAAAATGATACGCTACTGGAGCTTCCTGATCTTTCCTTCTAATGCTGGATTTGGCTGTACTGTTTGGTCATGGACTCTCTGTGTCCTTTCTCCAATATATATCACGCCACATGGGCATTTAATCAAGTACACCACAAATGTAGCATTACATGTATAATAGTAATTCATTTTACATTTCTTTCCAGTCAAAGGATCGTAAAAGTTGTCTCCCTTTATTAGACTGCTACAACTTGAACAGCCCAAACATGGGAAACAGCTGGTATTTTTTTTTTTTAAGTTATATATCTGTCTTCCTTTGTTTCAAACTACCCACATCCGCCCTCAGCAGCTCATGTACAGTTTATAATTTCAGGGACTTGAACAAGGGCATGTTGCCGAAAACGTAGCCCATTTGTTGTTTGTACCTGCTCCTTTAAAAAAAAAAAAAGTTTTTTAGTTTTAAAGGAACAGTCTAGTCCAAAACAAACTTTCATTATTCAGATAGGGCATGTAATTTTAAACAATTTTCAAATTTACATCTATCACCAATTTTGCTTTGTTCTCTTGGTATTCTTAGTTGAAAGCTAAACCTAGGAGGTTCATATGCTAATTTCTAAGCCCTTGAAGGCCGCCTCTCATCTCAGGGCATTTTGACAGTTTTTCACCACTAGAGGGTGTTAGTTCATGTGTTTCATATAGATAACACTGTGCTCATGCATGTGGAGTTCCTAGGAGCCAGCACTGATTGGTTAAAATGCAAGTCTGTCAAAAGAACTGAAATAAGGGGGCAGTCTGCAGAGCCTTAGATACAAGATAATCACAGAGGTAAAAAGTGTATTAATATAAACTGTGTTGGGTATGCAAAACTAGGGAATGGGTAATAAAGGGATTATCTAACTTTTAAAACTATA